>NC_133333.1:143553155-143793556 GCF_042186555.1 Aquarana catesbeiana
CATTCTAGGAGCATAAATCACACACATAAATTCCTGCCAACCTATCACATTGTTGAAGGCCCTTCATATTTCTAACACATAGCATGTACTGTACGTACCAATTACAAACCAAAATACATTCTGCTGAGCAAAGGGTAAAGAAAAGATTACCTTTAGTAGTGCAGTGGTCCACAGAGGATAGCATCGGTCCAGGCAGCAGGCAGGAACGTGGACAGCAACAGCAAAACAGGCAGCAGGCAGGAATACTGTCCATAGTTAGTACAGGCAGAGATATGGACAGCACAGCCAAAGTATTTGTCCAGGAAGCAGGCGGGACCTGCTTCCTGGACATTAGGGCATCTGTCAGGAAAGAATGAGGACGGGGTAGAGGCTTCTCCCACCCAAATCTCTTTGAAGTCTCTAGACAACCAGACCCTGTTCTGGGAACACAGAAAACCAAAAACTGATTTTCTCAACTCAGAACACTATTCTGGAGGCCCTCACATATGTGAGACCCCTGTGTAGCAGGGTGAAAGATCAGTCCAAGGGGCAGGCAAAAACATGGTCAACAGGCCGAGGTCAGTGCAGGTAAAAGGCCGAAATAGACAGTAGGCAGAGGCATAGTCGATAGTCCAGGGTCTGTTCACGTGAAAGGTAGAAACATAGTGGATAAACAATGCAGACGGCAGGCAGAGGCGTAGTCGATAAACAGTCCAGGGTCGGTTCACATGAAAGGCAATGATATGGTTGGTTGAGGCATCAGGGAAATATTCAGGACAGAAATTGAAAACGGGGAAATATGGGCTAATAGTTTACAAGAGTGTGATTGTGTCTGAAGCATTCTCTGATGCAAAGGCCAGGTTGGGAGGGACATTGGGGACAATGGAAACTGGTGTCTTTCCTGCCCCCTTCATTGGTGTTAGTTGGGGGGGGAATTATGCCCCATTGTTGGTTTAAGAGGATGTAATAGTGCCCCAAGGGCAAGATAAAAGCAAGCAAAGGGCTGTATCTGGCTCCTGGGCTGCAGTTTGGAGGCCACTGCCCTAGAACATGAAGTGTGTTAAAGGAGAAATACGGCCAAAGCTCTTTTGGTTCTACTTCTCCTGTGGGTCACTGGAGTGCACTTCATTTTGCACTCTTGTGACTTGTATTTAGTCAACAGCGAGCTAAATTCTGCTGTCGGCTGACATCACTCAGCCGGTCCAGACTTTGGAGGGATCCCAACTTTAATGTCAGGATTCACCCAGATGCCTGGACAGGCAGTTGGCTCCAGCCTCTCAGCGAGCCACTGAGAGCCTGAGTCAGCCACTCCCACCCCTTGCACAACCCAGCACTCCAATGAGCAGAGAGCCAGTGACTGGCTCTCTACTCACCAAAGACCAAGAACTGAGCGATCAGCGGTGTTTGATTGCTCAGTTCTCAGAGAAGAGGTGGAAGGGGACAGATACAGCATCGGATCGATGTTGCATCCACCTAGGTGAGTATAAATGTTCATTTTTTTAATCCCGAACTTCTCTTTTAAGGGCAGGATCACCAGGTAAAAATAAAGGGAAAAAAGCTTTAGCAAAAGAGAACTAATGCAGTCACCACATCTAAGGGTTGGTAAGCTGCAACATATTAAATTTTTTTGTTTTATTTACACTGTAACTAGTTAGGGACTGCCGACCGTGGTTGTACTGCGGCAAGTTGGCTCCCCTGCGCTAATCGCCGCCATTGTACGTTGGGCGCGTACACGTCGATTTGTGGGCACGCGTGCCACCGGAGGCGGGGGAGCCAACCAGCTTGCTCCAGAGACAGGCAGAACAGGGATCTGTCAGTGTAAACAAACAGATCCCCGTTCTGTCAGGGGAGGAGAGAGAGATTGTCTGTTCCTAGTAATTCGTGATTGTACCAATGTACATTACCTTATACTCTCAGAATATTGCTCTTCTAGCTACCCTAGATTCACACACATACTTATACTCATATATCCCATACAGTGAGTACGCCCTGCAAGATTTATGGGAGAAGTTTGGGTCCACACTTTCTTTTCCAAATCTTTGCCATGCCTACCCCGTGTCTGGCCTCGGTCCTCCTTGCTGTCGTCTCCATCCCTTCAGCTCCCAGGGGAGATATACAAAAGAAAAGGGAATGGGGTTTAATTACCCCAGGGACTTTAAAGGTGCATAGATATTGTAGTAATTGAAATAAAAAATATATATGTATGCAAAATCTATCCATGCAAGGAATTTATTTATTTATTTATTATATTTAATACATATTATCAAAAGTTAAAAACAAGTTACACAATATTCATATCTGGCTTTACAAAGTCAATGAAAACCACTTAGTAGATACCACTTGACATGTTTCGCTCTTTTTGAGTTTCATCAGGAGTTCTGGTATATATGTGGTATACTAGAAATGAAAAACATACAGTAAATATCATATATTTATGAAAATTGTACATAAAATCACATGGATAGGGTAATTACTGCATATATAAGTAGCAAAATTCAATCCAAGAATCTCACAAAGGTATAGAGATCATGACCAAAAAATCACTGAAAAATGAAATAGGTTCAACACAACAACAAAAGAAAATTTAAACAATAAATGAATATAATATAGACTATCTTACCAAGCCAAATAATAAGAAAAGGTAAAACAATTGTTGTAGTTTGTATGAACGTGATAAATAGCATGCACGGGATTGGATAGATCTCCTCTGGCTAGGCCTCCCACATTGTTGGTCACAGAGGGGCTAAGTATAGGTACATCCTTGCTGGAAAATAAAGATAAAAATAGTGATTACAAAAGGTGGTCTGCAAAACGCTCAGGATTGAGGATCCAGAGGTCAGACAAAAATTACCTTGAGTTGAATCAAAAGTAAATTGCTATAGGCTATTAAAGCCTTATTGCAAAATAAAAACAGGTGCTTCACGTCTCCCTGATGAGAGATTTAGCAACGACTGGTTATTAGCAAATCAAAGACAGCAAGGAGATATTGAACGATATACATACACTGCAGAGAAAAAACAATGCAGGAAAACCATATCAGTAGATGTGCTGACCGCAACAAAGAATCGCTCTAGTAACAAGCAGAGTCAGTGTGTGGGAGCAATTACCTGAGAACGAAGTGTAGGCAGGCATACAGTGGAGGGGAGAGAGAAAAACCCAGCCTCCCCTATTCACAGAAGAGCCATCGACAGAGGGTATTGGCCGATTGCCGCATACTTATAGTCCCTCCACCCCGGCGACGTTTGAGGTCACCGCCGGGATGCGGACGTGCATTGAGGCATTCCACGTGTGGGAGCATGGGAAGAGGGCCAGGACGAGAATGTAGCGGCATGACGTGGGATACGTCAATGCCGGTACCGCACATGCGCCAAGGATCATGATGCTGTCCATCCATGTATCCATAGTGCGCATGCCCCGGAACAAAAAAACAGACACCTAAGAAGGAAGTGCCCAGCCACAGGAATAGGCAGGTGTCACCATTTTGGAAAAGAGAAGAAGGGAATAGGAGGTATATGCAAGTCTCCCTTCATGGCCAATATCGTCCTTCTAAAGGAAAAGGAAGAAAGAATGAAATACACTCTTGTCTCTTATAAAAATGGGGAGTAAACTATTGTCATTGAAATCGGCCTTAATATTATAGGTACCAAATTAACCATACTAAGGAATCATGGATAACAAATATATGCCATATATGGCATATGGAAAATAAAGAATAAAAAATTCAACCCAATCAAACAAACAAAAACAAAAGACCCCATCCATTAGAGTAGCCCCCCCGTGGAATTAACGCCTCTAGGGCTCCCATAGGTGAGCGGTTGATTACTCACGCATCCAATGGGTGCCCCTGGCATCCGTGTGAACCAAAGAAGGGAATCCCAGCAGGAGAGATATCCAATTCTATTCTTTGGATGTTCAAAGTCTTGGTAATAAAAAAATTTAATTTTATTTAAATGAAAAAAATGTGTTAATGAAGCTTGGGAAGAGAGTCATTTCAAACAATGGGGAACCATAAATGTACATAGACTATCTGTACCATATACTGACAACAGTTGATCACAACTCATTTGTATGTATGTATACATTTACTTGAAAAGAGGAGAGAAAAGGAAAAAGAAGAAAAAAAGGGGGAAGACAAAAAGTCTGAGTCAATGTCTAGTGTAGTTAGAGAAAGGATTTGAAGCTGAAGGCATTGTTCAGGCCAGAATGTTTTAAAGCCGATAGGTCGTGTATCCAACGAGCCTCTCGTTGTAAGAATAGCTTGTCATAGTTCCCACCTCTGTCTCCAGGGGGAATGTGCTCGAGAGCAAAAAAGTGCATTTTGCTACTATCAAAATTATGATACAGACCTATATGCCGACTTATCGGGGTTTCCATTTTCTTCTTCTGTATCAGGGACACATGGTCCCTGATTCGACAGAAGAAGGGACGTTTGGTTTTGCCAACATAGAACATTTGGCATTCGCATACCATGATGCAGACAATACCAATAGATTGGCATGTGACAGAAAAGTTTGGCTTGAAATAGCGGCCATTGGGAAGCATAATTCCTCGTGCAGCATAGATGAATCTACAAAATTGACACTTATAACAGGGCCTACAAGGCCAATTTTCTTAAGAAAAAATTAGAAGAAGTAGAGAAACTTGATCAAGAAAAACTGCTAATGGATAGAAGTGAGACTGAGGTGGGGGATAAGGGGGACCAGTTTATATGTCCCTTTATCACAAGCTACTCCCAACAGCATTTCTCAATTCAGAAATTGTTACATAAACACTGGCATATTATCAAAAACGACACGGTTTTGGGTCCAGTACTCCCTGACAGACCTCAAGTGGTCTTTAAGGGAGTTCCAGCAATTAAATCACTTGTGGCCCCGGGGGTGTGCAATCCCCCCATTAGGAAACCTATGTTTTTCCAAAATTTAATAGGCTACTATAGATGCAGGAATTGTGTGGTATGCTCTTTTAATGCTATTAAAGAAAGAAAGGTGAGCCATTTCCATTCCAATAGCACTTCCCATGACTTCCCAATAAAATCTTTTATCACTTGTCCACCCCTAATGTTGTATACCTCCTGTCTTGTCCCTGTGGGTTGCAGTACGTGGGTCGTACTGTACGACCCCTACAGGTTAGGCTCAATGAGCATATCAGGAATATCAGGAGGGGTTTTAAAGGTCATCCTGTCTCCAAACATTATTTGGAAGCACATAGACAGGACCCCAGGGGAACCTCACTTGTTGGCATTGATAGATTAAAATTACCATAGAGGGGGGGCCCCAAACAACGTGCCATTTCAAAGCTCGAAATGGAGTGGATTTATAAAATTAGATGCCTCAGACCCTTAGGGTTAAATGTTGATATTGAGGTAAATGCGTTTATTGATAATGCCTAATTTGAGACTAGTTTTTTGCCTTTTTACCTCACTTTTTTATGTGTTTTTAATTGTCTCTGGTTGTATATTCTCTGATCGTTTAGGAGCGAGGGGAACACTAAGACGATGTAAGGTCATCCAACAAAATTGATATTCCAACTTTACTGAATCTAATTTCATTTGATTTGCTTAATAAATCCACATATTATTTATTTTTTTATATATATATATATATATATATATATTTTTTTTTTTTTTTTTTTTTCGTTACAGACATCTTTTGATGTTATTTATTAATTTTTTAATTATGGCCCATGCTTATATATTACATCAGTCAAAGTGCCTTTAGAATATATATAAATTATTAATTTTATTTGTAATTATGATAAAGGGAAATCCGGGCTCCATATTCATGCATTGATTATTGTGTATTGTCTCCTTGCCGATTTTTTACATGCCGGATGTCCGTTTGGTAATAATAACCTACAAATACCATCGGGGTTGGCTCACTTTACCCGGACTTGTTCACTCCCCCTTCCTGTTTTCTTACCCAATCATCGCGTGGGATTGTACATCATATCGAGGCTTGGTGTTCCCTTGCGTTCCATTGATGCATATTACGTTACGACACCCGGGCGAAAACGAGGCCTGGTTGTCGTCTATTATTATAAAGGTGATGGCTCAGTGCATCGCCCGTGCCCCTTTGAAGACGTCATTTATGACGAAACATGTAGGGCGTGGCTACGCACGATATGCCATCACGCCGGTAGCCCTATCTTTTACATGGGTGTTCGTTACTGTTTTGTTTGCCGGCTTTTTAACATGTTTTTATTGCGGTGGAGTGTTCCCCGCACTTATATGCAATAAAAGGCTTGTTTTTATCTACTACACCATCGGAGCTTTTGTTTTTTATACTCGCGGCCCCTTGGACCAGTGAGTATTTTTTATATAAAAAAAATGTGCGCTTGCATTAAATGACATGTCTCATTATATCAATGTTCATAAAAAAGATCATGAAAGAAAATGACTCCAAGTGAACAGTATCACTATACTGTACGGTATAGATAATGTGCAAAATCAATGCTAAGAATTCATATATATTGATTACAATAAAATTACAAAAAATTCAAAAAATAAAAATAAAAAAACATTCAATTCATAACACTAAATATAAAGAAAAGTGCAGAGAATAGTATTCAGGCTCAGTCCAACCCAAGGTGAAAAATTGAAGATTTGGAATTGCATAAAAAAATCCAAAATCACACAGGTAGAAAAACGCATATCCACAGTTCATTCAATACATCCCATATGAGTGGTGGGAAACGTAGAAGGAAGTGAAGAGACTTCCAGCCACCAGTGGATCCAAGGGGTAATAAAAGATGTACCCTTACCAGACAAGTTGGATCTCCTTTATAGCAAGGTCGTATGGGCATGCAGATATGGCCCTCTGCGAGGACAGATGGATGACGAATCAGCCGGCATGCACCGCATACAGCAGGGAATAATTCCGGTACTTCAGCATTGGAAGAGGCACTCACTCCTTCCCGACCAGAGCACCCTCCGCGATTCGACACTGCGTCGATTCAATCGACAACCGCATTGCCGTGCGACGCTGCACCCAAACAAAACCGACGTCCCTCTCTCTCCCACAAATAGAGCCCTCCCCCGGTGGCACCCGATTGCCTCTGCGGTTTTTACTTTTTGCGCTTTCCTTTTCAATCTCCAGCCACTGCAATTTTTTGCAAATGCAGTGCAATATGCCTATCTGGAATTGTTCGGTAAACCATAACCATAGCCATATTGCACTGCATTTGCAAAAAATTGCAGTGGCTGCAGATTGAAAAGGAAAGCGCAAAAAGTAAAAACCGCAGAGGCGATCGGGTGCCACCGGGGGAGGGCTCTATTTGTGGGAGAGAGAGGGACGTCGGCTTTGTTTGGGTGCAGCGTCACGCGGCCGTCCGGTTGTTGGATTTTGGATTTTTTTATGCAATTCCAAATCTTCAATTTTTCACCTTGGCTTGGACTGAGCCTGAATACTATTCTCTGCACTTTTCTTTATATTTAGTGTTATGAATTGAATGTTTTTTTTATTTTTATTTTTTGAATTTTTTGTAGTTTTATTGTAATCAATATATATGAATTCTTAGCATTGATTTTGCACATTATTGATACCGTACAGTATAGTGATACTGTTCACTTGGAGTCATTTTCCTTCATGATCTTTTTTATGAACATTGATATAATGAGACATGTCATTTAATGCAAGCGCACATTTTTTTTTTATATAATTTTGGTCTACACCTGATATTTGTGGTATTTGTTGCAGCTGCAGTTATTATATATAATAATTTTTTTCTTTGCTTAGTAGCACAGGTTTCTCCTTTTTTTCTTGTTTTATCCAGTGAGTATTTTGCAGAGTGATCTGTCTGCGCTGGGAATATCGCAAACACCTGAGGATTCAGACGTGGGAGCTCGTTTATCCCTGCAGAGGGTGGTATCTGCTCGCTTGTCTGACCTTGCCACAGAGGAGGTCCACCAACTCCGGTAATCGTTTAATCCCACTGCCACCTGGATGCACCTGAAATTCGGATGCTTTTTCCTCACATCTCACTCTTCCACCTTCCCTCTTATGTGGGTTGAGGTGGTTGGATTTTGGATGTTGGATCCCCATCCATTGGATGCACATAATTTTTATCACTGACTCTCTATCACTGTGTTCCATTTATGAATGAACTTCTATTCACGTTTTCAGAACTTTCACCAATATTTTGTGATTTTAATATTTTTTATGATGATTCACTATTACTGAACAATTTGTATTGCAAGTGCACTTATTATTTCTCATGCTTTATAATTGCACGCACTCGTGGAATGTCGACAAACTACGGTACCTAAGAATTTCCATAGGCAACGCTTTAAATTTTTTTTACGGTTACCAAGTTAGAGTTACAGAGGAGGTCTAGTACTAGAATTATTGCTCTTGCTCTGACGATTGCGGAGATACCTCACATGTGTGATTTGAACACCGTTTACATATGCGGGCGCAACTTCCGTTTTCTTTGCTGCGCGAGCTCGCAGGGATGGGGGTGCTTTAAAAAAATTTTTTTTCTTATTTCTTATTTATTTTATTTATTTTTATATTTATAAATTGTGTTTAAAAAAAAATTTTTTTTTGATGACTTTTATTGCTGTCAAAAGGAATGTAAACATCCCTTGTGACAGTAATAGGTGGTGACAGGTACTCTTTATGGAGGGATTGGGGGTCTAAAAGACCCCCAATCCTCCTTTGCACTTCAAAGTATTCAGATCGCTGAAAACAGTGATTCTGAATACTGTGTATTTTTTTAAAACCGGCGCCATTGGCAGCCGAGTAAACGGGAAGTGATGTCATGACGTCGCTTCCGTGTTTACGATTAGAAGGCTGGAATGAAGCCGCCCACGGTGGCGGGAGGGGGACGTCCCCTCCCGCTCCTCCAGCATAACAGCCAAGCAGCTTTTAGCCACATCGGTTGTTATACTCGGATAGCCGTTTGCCCGTTCTAAACAACGGTACCGGGATGATGCCTGCAGCTGCGGGCATCATCCCGGTATAACCCCGGAAAGCCGAGTACGCACATTTGCGTACGCTTGGCGGGAAGGGGTTATTGTCATAAAAAAGTTTGTGGACCCGGGTCCTGCCCCAGGGGACATGTATCAATGCAAAAATTCTTTTTAAAAATGGACGTTTTTTCGGGAGCAGTGATTTTTTTAATGCTTAAAGTGAAACAATAAAAATGAAATATTCCTTTAAATATCGTGCCTGGAGGGTGTCTATAGTATGCCCGTAAAGTGGCGCATTTTTCCCATGTTTAGAACAGTACCAAAATGACATTTCTAAAGAAAAGATTGAATTGTTCGAGTCTCGGCAATATAGATAAAACTCATTGAAAAAAACAGCATGGGGTCCCCCCCAGTCCATTACCAGGCCCTTTGGGTCTGGTATAAATATTAAGGGGAACCCCGAACCAAAATCTTTTTAAAAATTGCATGGGGTCCCCCTAAAATCGATACAAGGCCCTTCAGGTCTGATATGGAAATTAAGGGGAACCCTGCGCCAAATTTAAAAAGATGGTGTAGGGATCCCACCCAAGATCCATACCAGACCCTTATCCGAGCATGCAACCTGGCAGGCCACAGGAAAAGGGGGGGGCAAGAGAGCGCCCGCCTTCCTGAACCGTACCAGGCCACATGCCCTCAACATGGGGAGGGTGCTTTGGAGTAGCCTCATCCCCACAAATCTTGCTCGGTGGATTTTAAGGAGAACCCTGCGCCAAAATTTAAAAAAAAATGGTGAAGGGGTCCCCCCAAAATCCATACCAGACCCTTATCCGAGCATGCAACCTGGCAGGCCACAGGAAAAGAAGGGGGGCAAGAGAGCGCCCCCCTTCCTGAACCATACCAGGCCACATGCCCTCAACATGGGGAGGGTGCTTTGGAGTAGCCTCATCCCCACAAATCTTGCCCGGTGGTTGTGGGGGTATGTGGGCGGGGGGCTTATCAGAATCTGGAAGCTCCCTTTAATAATGGGACCCCCAGATCCCGGCCTCCCCCCATGTGAATTGGTAACGGGGCATCGTACCCCTACCATTTCACAAAAAAGTGTAAAAAAGACAGAAGACAGCTTGGGACAGGTCCTTCATTAAAAAATGAAAAAATAAAAATGTCCCGCAATGTAAATTCACGCCACCCGATGGACCGATAAGGAAAAAAAAGCCACAACCGTTCCACCTCCATGGGAGGCTCCCGCCGAATGACGCTTCTTCTGGTTGACAGTTCTTATATAGCTGAGGGCTGGGCCACCCGGTGATGTAAACGGGTGACCACGCCCCCCTCTGACTCCACGGGGAAGCCATGGGGAAGCCCCTGTGGCGTCAGAGGGGGCGGAGTCTCCTGTTTATATCACCGGGTGGCCCCGGTCTCAGCTATATAAGAATTGTCACCCTGAAGAAGCGTCATTCGGTGGGGAAAAAAAAGCCGCAACTGTTGCCTCCCATGGAGGCGGAACAGTTGTGGCTTTTTTTTTTTCGGTCCATTGGGTGGCGTGAATTTACAGCGCTGGACATTTTAAATTTTTTAATAAAGGACTTGTCCCAAGCTGTCTCTTGTCTTTTTTTACCATTTTTGACACTTTTTTGTGAAATGGTAGGTGTACCCCGTTACCAATTCACATAGGGGGACCAGGATCTGGGGGTCCCCTTGTTAAAGAGGGCTTCCACATTCCGATAATCCCCCGCCTGCATACCCCCACAACTACCGGGCAAGGGTTGTGGAGATGAGGCCCTTGTCCCCATCAACATGGGGGGTTACTCCAAAGCACCCTCCCCATGTTGAGGGCATGTGGCCTGGTACGGTTTTTTTTCCTGCGTCCTGCCAGGTTGCGTGCTTGGATAAGGGTCTGGTGTGAATTTTGGGGGGGACCCCTACCCCATTTTTACAAAAAATTGGATGCAGGGTTCCCCTTAATTTCCATACCAGACCTGAAGGGCCTGATATGGATTTTAGGGGGACCCCCACGCAATTTTTTAAAACATTTTGGTTCATGGTTCCCCTTAATATTCATACCAGACCCAAAGGGCCTGGTAATGGACTGGGGGGGACCCTATGGCCTTTTTTTCAATGAGTTTTATCTATATTGCTGAGACCCGACAATTCATTACAGCCGCGATCAGTTTTAATTGACAATTTTTTTTGTCATTTTGCTGCGGTACTGTTCTAAACATGGGAAAATGCGTCACTTTACAGGCATACTATAGGCACCCCCCCAGGTGCGATATTTAAAAGAATATTTCATTTTTATTGTTTCACTTTAAGCATTGATACATGTCCCCTGGGGCAGGACCCGGGTCCCCAAACACTTTTTATGACAATCACTTGCATATAAGCCTTTAAAATGAGCACTATTGATTTTTCATGTTAATGTCCCATAGACTTTAACGGTGTTCCAGCGGCTTTCAAATTTGCTCCGAACACCGCATATTCACAGAACATTCGAACAACCAAAGTTCGACCCAAACTTATGCTCGAGCTGAACTGTTAGCCCATCCCTACTTTCTTGTCATCCGAGGCTGTGACATTGAGTGTATGCTGGTGTTATTGTAGACAAAGGGTTGTGGGTTTGAATCCTCAATTAACCACCTAAGTGTTCTTTGAAGATTTAAGCAGAAGTTGAGACTGTGCCCTGTGGTTCAAGAGAATGGCCTGGTAGAACAACATTTTTACCAGATGATAAGATACCTTAGTAAACCAAGTAGAAGACTAGTCTAAGTCTGGGGATAGCAATTCAGTAACATTTTTAGACACAAAGCCACTAATATCAAAATATATAATGATATTACAACTACTGGTTTAAGCACCCTCATCACCTTTGCTATTGGTGTTGTGTGTATGGCAGTGGTTACATAAATGCAATGCTTGTAAGTTTGAATCCTGAGATGATCACCTGATTGTTTTTATTTATTAAAGTTGCAGAAACTCATAGCAACTAATTGGCTTTCAGACTAGGTACTTGGTTGCTGGGGGTTACTTTGTTTGTAGGCAGCAGTTGAGATGATGTCCTGTGGTTCAAGGTAATTATGTCTTGAAAGTGCACTTAGGAGGAGGTGAAGTGGGAGACTAGGTCTAGATCTGATGGTAGCAATTTAGTAAAATTGTTGAATATTAATGCACTAGTCATAAGTTATTCCATGACATTAATGCTCTAGTTCTGAAAACCACTTATCATGAGAGGAAATACCCTTGTATGTATGCCACTGAGCTAGCAAATAAAAGGTTGCAAGTTTGAATCCTCAGGTGGCTATCTTTTCAAATTTAGTTATTAAAGTTGCAGAAACCTTATGTAACAAATCAACTTTGAAACAAGGTTTCCTTCCATATTGGTTGCTATGTGTTATCGCACTTTGTAGACAGCAGTTGAGATAGTGCCCTGTGGCAATTGACTCTTAAAGGTACAAGTTTACCAGATGGGAATTTCCTCTAGGCCAAGTGAGACATTTGTCTAGGTCTCATGGTAACAGTTTAGTAAATTGTGTGAATATTTAGCCACTAGTCATATGGTATTCCGTTAACTGAAAGGCTTAGTTTTGAGTAATGTAAGACACTGGTCTAGCAAGCAAAATGGTTGCAAGTTTAAATCCCCTAATGACCACCTTTTCAGAATCATTTATTAAAATTGCAAAAACCTGAAGCAACCAATCAACTTTCAGAGGACTTATCCTTTGAGGATTCCTCCTTCAGAGGACTTATATTTAGTAAAATATTCAAATATTAAGACTCTAGTCATGTGTTATCTCATGATATTAAAACTCTATTTTAATATCATGAGAACACCGCATATTCACAGAACATTCGAACAACCAAAGTTCGACCCAAACTTATGCTCGAGCTGAACTGTTAGCCCATCCCTACTTTCTTGTCATCCGAGGCTGTGACATTGAGTGTATGCTGGTGTTATTGTAGACAAAGGGTTGTGGGTTTGAATCCTCAATTAACCACCTAAGTGTTCTTTGAAGATTTAAGCAGAAGTTGAGACTGTGCCCTGTGGTTCAAGAGAATGGCCTGGTAGAACAACATTTTTACCAGATGATAAGATACCTTAGTAAACCAAGTAGAAGACTAGTCTAAGTCTGGGGATAGCAATTCAGTAACATTTTTAGACACAAAGCCACTAATATCAAAATATATAATGATATTACAACTACTGGTTTAAGCACCCTCATCACCTTTGCTATTGGTGTTGTGTGTATGGCAGTGGTTACATAAATGCAATGCTTGTAAGTTTGAATCCTGAGATGATCACCTGATTGTTTTTATTTATTAAAGTTGCAGAAACTCATAGCAACTAATTGGCTTTCAGACTAGGTACTTGGTTGCTGGGGGTTACTTTGTTTGTAGGCAGCAGTTGAGATGATGTCCTGTGGTTCAAGGTAATTATGTCTTGAAAGTGCACTTAGGAGGAGGTGAAGTGGGAGACTAGGTCTAGATCTGATGGTAGCAATTTAGTAAAATTGTTGAATATTAATGCACTAGTCATAAGTTATTCCATGACATTAATGCTCTAGTTCTGAAAACCACTTATCATGAGAGGAAATACCCTTGTATGTATGCCACTGAGCTAGCAAATAAAAGGTTGCAAGTTTGAATCCTCAGGTGGCTATCTTTTCAAATTTAGTTATTAAAGTTGCAGAAACCTTATGTAACAAATCAACTTTGAAACAAGGTTTCCTTCCATATTGGTTGCTATGTGTTATTGCACTTTGTAGACAGCAGTTGAGATAGTGCCCTGTGGCAATTGACTCTTAAAGGTACAAGTTTACCAGATGGGAATTTCCTCTAGGCCAAGTGAGACATTTGTCTAGGTCTCATGGTAACAGTTTAGTAAATTGTGTGAATATTTAGCCACTAGTCATATGGTATTCCATTAACTGAAAGGCTTAGTTTTGAGTAATGTAAGACACTGGTCTAGCAAGCAAAATGGTTGCAAGTTTAAATCCCCTAATGACCACCTTTTCAGAATCATTTATTAAAATTGCAAAAACCTGAAGCAACCAATCAACTTTCAGAGGACTTATCCTTTGAGGATTCCTCCTTCAGAGGACTTATATTTAGTAAAATATTCAAATATTAAGACTCTAGTCATGTGTTATCTCATGATATTAAAACTCTATTTTAAGCCCCACCTGCCATCTGAGACAATGATCCTGTATGCTGCTGATCTCACACGCGATAGGCTTGCAAGTTCAATTCCTCAAGCAACCACCTTTTCATTAAACAATTATTAAAGTTACAAAAACTGAAGAAGCCAATAATAACAAATCAACTTTCAAAGTAGTTATTATTTCATTATGGTTGCTTTGGGTTATTGTACTTTGTAAGCAGCAATAAGGATAATGCTCAATGTAACATATTCTTGATGGGGTTTTACCAGATGGGAATATCCTTTGGATGGTCAACTGGGAGACTAGTTTTTGATAGATAATGGCAATGGCATGGTATGTCATGATATTAAAATTTTGGTTTGCAGTAATGCCCACCATCTGAGTCTATAGCCTTGGGGGTATATTGGTGATCTCACCAACAAAATGGTTGGGAGTTCAAGTTCTCAGGTGGTTACCTTTCCAGATTTATTTATTAATGTTTTACAAACTACTAAAACCAATAGCAACCAATCCTCCTTATATTGGTTGTTATGGGTTACTACACTTTGTAGCTTAAATCTTGGTTGAACTTAGGATGTTCAGACTTGAGCATCTTAGTCTGTGGCACAGCATATAGGGCAGTGAATGTTGAATCTGAAGGCCATGAGTTTGATTCTCAAAGCAGATCAAACAAGTGTCCACTTGCAATAGCAACTATGTGCTTGGTGACAAAGGGGCACCTCTGTGTAATGAGAAGTTATGGAGCAGATCTTGGCACCATGTGAATGAAGTCTCAATGAAATGACTTCCAGCCATTTAACAATAAATTGGGTGTCCTTGAAACCATGTGACTGAAAACCACAAGCTGTGGATACTGTGCCTTAATGGAACAAACATAAACTTGAACATAGAAAGCACAGTAGAATGTGTACAATCAGTGGTGAAAGAATACTCAACCTCCATATGTGTGAAGAAAACATCTTCAGATTGCAGAAGGGATTTTTTTGACATTTTACAAATGAATCACACATTTTTCATCAACATCTCTCTCTCTTTCAGAGTATTCCTGCCCCAGTTCTAGAGTCACAGGCTCACTCAAGTCCAACCACTGGTGGTCCACACCACCAACTTAGTCAAGTCCTGACCAACATTGCAGTCTTTACAATTTCATTCGCCCGTCACACAACCCCCAAAGTCTTGGTGCTAATTTGAGAAACCATCTTTGCCCGTTCATGGAAAGCTAACCTGAAGGCCTCTGATTTAAACTTCAGGAGCTTACATGTGGCGCCACAGAACCAGAAGACATCAGAAGGAGTTGCTAGTGCAGTGATATCATGGATCTAGACTCTCTAAGTCTTTGAAACATAAAGCTATAAACGCAACCAGAGATTTAAACTAAGAAATGCAGGGATTTCTGCATTCAACAGCAGCACACCAACAACACGCACCACTAGCCAGCAATGTAACTTCTCTGTAGAACTATATACTGAACATGACATGATGAGAACAATTGAAAAACATTTAGTGGCCCACAAAACACTTTAAAGTTACCACATCAGATTTGAACTACAAACTCCTGGGCTTTCAGCAATCAACAGCAGCACACCAACACCATGCACCACAGGCTCTAGCCAACAGTACAACTTCTCTGTAGAACTATATACCAACTAGGACATGATGAGAACAACCGAAAAACATTTGGTGGCTCATGAAACACAAAACTGCGTTTTCTGCATGCAGCTTTGAACAAACAACCTTTAAGGTACAAGACAAGCATATTACACGTTAAAATACATCAAGAGCATAGTCATCCACTCTGCAGACCTTTCTATTTTCCAGGGCTTCATAAATGCAGTACTCATTTTATTGGCTGCAAATCAGAGCTGGTTTAGAGATTCACTAAGCAGCAAAAGCAAAAGGTAAGGGTTACAGCTTCCAGAATTAGATGCCAGTGGTGGCTACCATTTTTTTTATCCTGGCAGAGTATCTTTATGGGTACAGGCTCAGTTAGAAAACATCCACATGGGCATTGGATGCAAAACACATTCAGAAGCTGAGTTTATTTTGGCCAACAACCAGACTAAGTTTCTGTCGCTCCCCTGGCAGAAAGCTATTGGCATGAGTGTCTAGCTCAGGCCAATAAATGCATGTGACGTTCAGATTAACACAGCGCTCTGCAATGCCCGATGAACATATAGACTTTCCAATCTGACAGTCTGTGCTTTGCAAACACTGAAAAGTTAAAGCGGAGTTCCACCCAACAATGGAACTTCCGCTTTTTGGAATCCTCCCCCCCTCCAGTGTCACATTTGGCACCTTTCAGGGGGGAGGGGGGAGCATATACCTGTCTAATACAGGTCTTTTGCTCCCACTTCCGGGCGTAGATACCTGAGCCACCCGCGGATATCTACGCCACTTCCCTCCCGCCCCGCTGTCTTCTGGGAGACACACAGGTCCCAGAAGACAGGAGGGACCAGTGGGATAGAGAAGAGCGAGTCACGCATGCGCAGTAGGGAACTAGGAAGTGAAGCCACAAGGCTTCACTTCCTGATTCCCTTACCGAAGATGGCAGCGGCAGCACCCAAGAGCTGAGGGAGAGATCGGCTTCGGGTGCCGACATCGCGGGTGCCCTGGACAGGTAAGTGTCCTTATTTTAAAAGTCAGCAGCTGCAGTATTTGTAGCTGCTGACTATAAAAAAAAATTGGTGGAACTCCTCTTTAAGCAACCTGGGAGACTCTGATCCCAGATTACACAATATGCAAATATTGACTTTACCACTGATTTGGAGAATGTGCAGTGAAGCTCCCACTCTGGAGCCAGACGCAGGCACTGTACTATGAGTACAGGGATCCCATGGAGCACTTCAGAACTAAGAGTACATATAAGCATCTTGAAGTTTGTACTTTTAGGTCCTTTGTTTTTAAAAAGGACATTGTTAAAAAAAAAAAAACCCCTTTGTGGGAAGGCACGGATGGAAGCTGTTTTTCTTGCCCTCTCAGCCTGCATGTTACTGTTACGCTAACCTCCAAAAGGGCCCACTAATTTGTCCCAGGTTCCTTTCCTAGATTAGGGCAATAACAGCCAGGCACACAGCAACAGTCACTCTTCTGGCTCAATGAACAGTGTAGACAAGGGGACTCCAAACTTTCTAAACAAAGGATAAGACTTTAGAGGGGCCAGACTCTGCCCAGTGGGAGTAAACAATGCCCATCTTTGGTATAAGGGGGAGAAATAGTGTTAGTGGGAGGAATAATGCTCCATCGTTGGTTTCAATTTGAGGAATAGTGCCCCACTGTTGCTGTCAGTGGGAGGAATAGTGCCCCATTGTTGGTGTCAGTGGAAGGAATAGTGCCCCACTGTTGGTGTAGGTGTAAGAAATAGTGTCCTACTGTTGGTGTCAATGTAAGGAATAGTGCCCCACTGTTGGTGTCAGTGGGAGAAATAGTACTTCAAGAGCCAGGTAAAGGCAAGTACAGGGCCGCATCCGGCCCCCGGGCCACATTGGAGACTACTGATCTAGAACATAACAAATAAGAAAGGGTTACTTTTAGAATTGTAGGGGCTATACCTAGAGGCATGCAACCGCAATCCCCATCAAATACAATGTACATACCAGTTATAAGCCAAATTGAAAGGTCAGCAAACTATAAATCACTACCCACGATAACATCTGCCTCCTCTCTCATCAAGCACGCTGTGCTTAAATTCACATGTCCCAACCGGGACGCCAGCGCTGGACGGAGATGGTGATGGCGTCACCCAGCCACGCATGCGCCTAAACATGCGCCAAGCTGAGCAGCACCACCAGGAGACACAGGGAAGCACAGGGAAGCACCTCCAAATGCCGCAACTGGCCAACAACAGCAAGGAAACCCCAGCGAACGAGTCCCTGAGCATGTACATAAACCATGCAACATGCTGGTTCCACTAAAGAAACAATATTTTTATCGTTTGGATGGGGCGGTGAAATACCTAAATGCATTTGTCAATATATTAAATGTGAACCTATTTAAAGCAGAGTTCCGCCAATTTTTTTTTTTTTTTAAGTCAGCAGCTACAAATACTGCAGCAGCTGACTTTTAAAATATGAACACTTACCTGTCCAGGGCGCCCGCAATGTCGGCACCTGAAGCCGATCTGTCCCTCGGCTCTCGGGTGGAGGAGATGCCATCTTCGGTAGGGGAATCAGGAAGTGAAGCCTTGCGGCTTCACAGCCCGGTTCCCTATTGCGCATGCGCGAGTCGCGCTGCGCAATCCCACTGGTCCCTGCTGTCTTCTGGGACCTGTGTGTCTCCCAGAAGACAGCGGGAGGGATGGAGGAGGTGTCGGACATGGCGTAGATATCCGCTTCAGTGAGGATATACTAAGTCCCTGTTACAAAAAGCCCACAATAAAGCCTTTTATGATTTGTTTGAGTCACGCAAGGGAATCTGTGCATGAAGCTGTGAGTAAAGTTCAGTTACTAGAGGAGACAGCTTTCCCTATAAAGTACAGATGTGCTGGTTCTGACTCAGCAGCACCCTCCATTGGTCACCTCTCACTCCCCACATGAGACTGCCCCAAGCCCTGGCTTCTCCTTTCCTATCTTTCTCTTTTCTGCACATCATCCTCCTGGGATTTGTAGTCCCATACAGTTCTCCACTTAAAGTGGAACTATATTGCATCTGAGTACCACAAACTGAAAATGCTATTCAGTGTCCATCTGCAGCCTTGTCTGTGTCATTTGCAGCCTTGCCCAGGCTGCAGTTAAACTGCAGTGACTTGTCAGTGTCACTGCAGTTTAAATATGGTGCCGCTGAGATACACAGAGCCTGTCCTGTGTATCTCAGGTCTTGACGGCTTTTCTCAGCTCCTCTCACAGTCCCGCCCAGTCCCGCCCTATGATGGACATAACACAGGTCCAATGGCGGGACTGGGCGTGAATGTGAGCGGAGCCGAGCGCCGCCGATATACATACATACCCGAGTGTACTCGGCTAGCTCCGCTCACAGTCATGCCCAGTCCCTGTGTTATGTCCATCATAGGGCGGGACTAGGCATGTGACTGTGAGTGGAACTAGCTGAGTATAGCCGAGTACACTCGGCTGGGGCCCGTGGGCCCCCCTATTGGACGGGGCCCATGGACTTGAGCCCAGTCAAGCCCAAAGGTAAGTCGGGCCCTGCATGCAGGAAGGGGGTGCGGAAATAAAAAACCCTCCTTCCTTCCTCCCCTCCTGAAGACTCCTGGGATGTATGACATAATTTCCCGAGGCCTGGAAACCAGGAAGCAACTGAAGAAATGTAAAAAAAAGTTTAATACAAGTGAATATGATGTAATATCTATTTAATAATACTAGCAGCATAAGGATTACAAATAATCAACGTTGATTGAGAGAGTGAAGTTTTGCTTTAACCACTTGCTGACCACCCTATAGCAATTTTACTGCTACAGCGGCAGCTGTGGGCAGGATCATATATAAATATACGTGATTCTGCATTTCCACCTGCAGGGGTGGGGCTGATAATTCACAGCAGAAGCTGATCTGTGGGTCCCGGGGACTCGATTTCCTTGGGTACCCGCTGATTGTTGGTAAAAACACAAAGAACTGAGATATGTAAACAAGGCATATCTCAGTTCTGACAGGGGGGAGGAGACCAATCCTGTGTCTCTGCAAAGCAGGGACTAAAATCAATATTTTCCACTAGTGAAAACAGGACACACGGTACACAAAAACACTAGCTAGGCACACAGTTAACCCTTTGATCGCCCTAGATGATTATTCCCTTCCCAGCCAGTATCATTAGTACAGTGACAGTGCATATTTTTAGCACTGATCACTGTATTAGTGTCACTGGTTCCCGCCAAGTCACAAAAGTGTCACAAAAATTAATAAATAATAATTCCATAAATATATCTCATAGTTTGTAGATGCTAAAACGTTTGCGTAAACCAATCAATATACGCTTATTAGAATTTTTTTTACCAAAAACATGTAGCAGAATACATATTGGCCTTAACTGAGGAAGAAATTTGATTATTAACATTTTTTTATTGGATAAGTTTTATAGTAGAAAGTAAAAATATTATTTTTTTATAGTGCAAAAAATAAAAAAACCCAGTGGTGATCAAATACCACCAAAAGAAAGCTCTATTTGAGGGGAAAAATTACATAAATTTTATTTTGGTACAGTGCCGCATGACCGCACAATTGTCAGTTAAAGTAATGCAGTGCCGTATTGCAAAAAATGGCTTGGTCATGAAGGGGTGTAAATCTTCCAGAGGTAAAATAGTTAATAGAGTCCATCTCCTGGGAACTACATCCCCCAGAGTTCCAAGAGGCTCCCAGCAGTCTTTCACTTCTCTGTGCCCTGCAGCCAATCCAAGTGTCTGTCAGGGCTGGGCTCAGCCCTTCCTTCTCAAAGCTGGCCGCTCAGCTGTCGGCTAATTGATAGCTCCTATCTCTCTACAGTGACTCACCTTTTGATGATATCCTGCTTGTCAGTCCTGCCTACTTTAAGCCATCCAGTCCAGATGATCTCTGCCTTCGCCTTGGTCACATCTCTAGAGACGCTCTCCTGTGTTCCTGTTAAAGACTTGATTGGCTGACAT
The DNA here is from genome assembly GCF_042186555.1 of Aquarana catesbeiana. Lineage (NCBI taxonomy): Eukaryota > Metazoa > Chordata > Amphibia > Anura > Ranidae > Aquarana > Aquarana catesbeiana. Next base: position 143,573,764 of record NC_133333.1, read on the forward strand.
TCCTTCTGGCTTCAGATCCTGCTTGCTGTTCTACTACACTCATCTCTGGCTCCCTGACGTTTTGGCTTGTCTGACTATCCGTTTCGGTTCCTGAACTCTGGCTATGTTTTGACTATGTTTACTCTGTTTACCTTTTTTTATTATTATTAAACAAGTGTGATTTAACTGTACTTCTGTCTCAGTCTGATTCATGGTTTCTGACAGTGTCCTTTGTACCCTGGGTGGTGGGCAGGGCTATTCTCTGGTGGCTGTGGCTGCAATTGCAACCCTATCACAGTGCTTGAGCCTTCTGGCTGGCTATCTCTTGTTTGTGTACTAAAATCAATAATTAGTAAAGTAGTCAGTTGTGCTCATATTATCCTCATATTCCCATTGAAATTAGTGAAAGGTAATCAGAAAAATATATACTTCTAAAAACACCATCAAATGTTCAAAAAATCTTAGAAGTTTTAAAGTGGAATAAGATCAAGCTTATCTCACCATTATAATCGTGATGTGCTCATAAAAAATGCATACGTGATAAAACTTCCTATAATGTGCACGTGCTCTAAAACATATCTGCTACTTATGAAAGAAATATAAAATATATCAAAATAAGTGTATATCGTGCCACTTAAAACTTCAAAAATATATAAGTAAATACCAATGTGCAAAAATTTGCAAAAAATATCTTCCTTTTCCTAAAAAATCCTTCATATAAAGTGCTCGCAGTTCGTCAGGTGTTATATAATCAAACCAATCAGTGACAGTTATATTGTGACAATATTAAAACCAAAATAGTGTCAAATAAGTTTTTTTACTTTTACTTCTTTCACTTCTTCTTAAGTTCTAATCGCTCCTCCACTCAAATCCCGGACATGTAAAGAGAGAATTTATATATCCATTGCGCAGAGATTAAACAACCATTGGATACTATATGTCAGTTTAAAAATGTTTCACTCACATACTCTCCTAAATGGGATCGCTTTTGTATTGATCAGCTGCAGAGAAAAGCACAGCAGCGAGGCGCTTCATTCACCGCCGCTATCTCACACACTGCAGATGCTGGGGACGTCACAGGCTCCTCCTACATGTTACGTCACTGCCACGTGACTTTTTCAAGGTTGCCCGTCCTCCCTACCTGCTGAGTACTTATAGCATGTGTGTGCTAGTTGTCATAGCAATCATCATCTCAATAGCGCGATCTCCCTAGCCTTCTAATGATCATTCACATTTGATTCTATAGTTTGCTTCTGTACTACCTACATTTATAAATCTTTAATACAACAATAATAAAAAATATAATAAAAACCATAGAATCATATACATTTTAAGATATAACTACATAACTAGAAAAATACATAATAAAATTTAAAACCTTTTATCTCCCCATTGTGTATTCATTGTGATGTCTAATACTCCCCCTGCTGTTTATGACATGGAACTTCACCTCCTCCATAAAAATATCTTTAGTAATCCCGACGTAGTCAAAATCACATATAACTTTCTGTAATAGGATGTGTGACCTTTTAACATGTTATGCCCCATGCTAGAAGAAAATATTAATGCTTAAAATATATTTCAAAATTGGTTCTAAAATGATTTCATAAAAATTAAAAAATATTTAAAAACATTTTTAAAAATCCGATATAAAACAGTTTAAATCAAAATCTATGTTTAAGCCTAGTGGCGTGAGTGTACGCATATTAAAAATCCATCTTGATTCCTGTTTGCTTAATTCTTTCACCTTATTACTCCCTCTCCAATGTGCATTATATTTTTCTATGGCCCAAAATTTTAGTAACGCTGAATTTTTACTGTGGTGTGTGGCAAAATGCCTTGAAACACTATGTTTGGGGAATCCCTTCACAATATTTTGGATATGTTCCCTGATTCTCTTCCATAGTGGTCTTTTTGTTCTTCCAATATATTGCAATGAGCACGGGCACTCCAGCACATATACCACCCCTTCACTTCTACATGTCAGAAAATCTTTGATCTCATACTGAGTGTCATTACTTGTGGCTTTGAAGTTGATGCATTTTATTCCATTCAACTTGGTGTTTTTGCATGCGTAGCACCGTTTACAGGGGTGGAAACCTTTTCTTTGAAAAAAAGACAATTTTTTTGATGCTTTTGGGGGGTCCAAGACGTTTTTTGCAATTATGTCTTTCAGCGTTGGTGCCCTCCTGTAAACAAATTTTGGTTTATCCGGTAGTATTTTTCTCAATTGATGATCCGCTAATAAAAGTGACCAGTGCTTTTTAAAAATCCTTTCTATTTTGCGGTGTTGGATATTAAAGTCCATAATCATCGGGACATCTTGTGACATTATTGGGGGTTCTTTTATTTTGTTCTGAATCAGTTCGTCTCTATTAATATTTGCAACCTCCCCTATTTTTTCTTCTATGAATGTCCTATTGTATCCTTTCTGAACAAACTTTTCACCTACATTTCCGGCCTGTTCAAGAAAAATGTCTTTTTTAGTACAATTCCTTCTTAAACGGATAAATTGTCCTTTCGGTATATTTATAAGCCAGGGGTCAAAGTGGCAGCTATCCACTGGGATAAAACTATTTCTTTCTACAGGTTTAAAAAATGTTTTTGTTGTGATTTCATTATTGGTTAGTTCTATCTCCAAATCCAGGAATTGTGCAGATTGAGTATTTACTTCATAATTCAATTTAATGTTTTTTTCATTATTGTTTAATTCTTCCAAAAATCTTCGGAGTGGTTCCTCTTCACCCACCCATAGCATAATACAATCATCTATAAATTGTCTGTACATTATTAATTGTGTAGGGGTATTATTATATATCGCTTGCTCCTCCCATTCAGACATAAATAGATTTGCAACGCTTGGGGCATACTTCGCTCCCATCCCTATTCCATTTAATTGCCTGTAATATTCCGAATTAAACCAGAAATAATTATGTTGTAAGCCAAATGCTAAACATCTTAATATGAATTTCTTTTGCTTTGATACTAGGTTACTGTACTTATTCATGGCCCATTTTGTTGCTGATATGGCATTCTCATTTCCTATGTTTGTGTACAGTGATGATACATCCGCTGTAACAAGTATATATTTCTGTTCGGGTCGGATTGCAATTTTGTTGAGTTCCTGTATCAAATGTTTAGTATCTTTTAAATAGGCTGGTGTTCTTGGTGCTAATGGTTGCAAATAATTGTCAACATATTCCCCAAGTCTGGGATTAATAGATTGGATCCCATTAATGATAGGACGTCCGGGAGGTTTTACTTGATCCTTATGTATTTTGGGTACTGTATATATCACTGGGACCCTACATGTCTCCGGTACAAGGTATTTTTCCTCCTTCTTGGTTAAAATGTCTTTCATACTGCCTTTTTTGATCAATTCCTGTAGTTCCCTTTTGTACTCCCTTGTGGGGTTTCCTCTTAGTTTTATGTACGTATTACTATCATTGAGCTGCCCTTGAAGTTCCTCATTGTAATATTCTTTGGACAAGATTACAATTGCCCCTCCTTTGTCCGCCGGCCTGATCACTAAGTGCGAGCACTTTATATGAAGGATTTTTTAGGAAAAGGAAGATATTTTTTGTATATTTTTGCACATTGGTATTTGCTTATATATTTTTGAAGTTTTAAGTGGCACGATATACACTTATTTTGATATATTTTATATTTCTTTCATAAGTAGCAGATATGTTTTAGAGCACGTGCACATTATAGGAAGTTTTATCACGTATGCATTTTTTATGAGCACACCACGATTATAATGGTGATATAAGCTTGATCTTATTCCATTTTAAAACTTCCAAGATTTTTTGAACATTTGATGGTGTTTTTAGAAGTATATATTTTTCTGATTACCTTTCACTAATTTCAATGGGAATATGAGGATAATATGAGAGCAACTGACTACTTTACTAATTATTGATTTTATTACTCATTTTAGTTGCAGCTATATTATTTGGTTATCTCATATTAACCATTTGGTTTCCGTAGTAGTAATAATCTTTTAACCACGTCAGCGCTTGAGCTTTTTTTTTATACTTGTTTGTGTACTGTCACTTTAAGGGATTGGGACTATAGTATTGGGATTAGGGGATTTGGACTAGAGTATTGAGACTAGGGGATTGAGATTAGGGGATTGGGACTAGAGTATAGAGATTGGGGGACTGGGATTAGAGTATTGGGATTAGTCCCAATCCCTTAATCCCAATCCCCTAATCTCAATACTCTAGTCCCAATCCACTAATCCCTTTACTCTAGTCCCAATCCCCTAATCCCAATACTCTAGCCATAATCCCCTAATCCCTATACTCTAGTCCCAATCCCCTAATCCCAATCCCCTAGAGTATAGGGATTAGGGGATTATGACTAGAATATTGGGATTAGGGGATTGGGAAGAGAGTATTGAGATTAGGGGGTTGGGATTAGGGGATTGGGATTTGTTTTATCATTTTAATTATTATTGTTAAATTCACTTTAACCACTTCAGCCAAGGAAAGATTTAACCCCTTCCTGACCAGAGCACTTTTTGCGATACGGCACTGCGTCACTTTAACTCACAATTGCGAGGTCATGCGATGTTGCACCCAAATAAAATTTATGTCCTTTTCTTCCCACAAGTAGAGTTTTCTTTTGGTGGCATTTAATCACCTCTGCAGTTTTTTTATTTTTTATATAAGAAAACAAATTTCTTCCTTAATTTAGACCAATATGTATTCTTCTACATATTTTTGGTAAGAAAAAAAATTGCAATAAGCATATATTGATTGGTTTGTGCAAAATTTATAGTGTCTACAAAATAGACGCTATAAATTAATTTATTATTACTTATTTTTTATTAGCAATGTCGGCGATCTTTTTATCGTGACTGCGACATTGCGATGGACACATCAGACACTTTTGACACTATTTTGGGACCATTGACATTTATATAGCGATCAGTGCTATAAAAATGCACTGATTACTGTGTAAATGACACTGGCAGGGAAGGGGTAAAACACTAGGGGGCGATCAAGGGGTTAACTGTGTTCCCTCACTGTGTTCTAACTGTAGGGGGGATGGGCTCACTAGAACATGACAGAGATCACTGCTCCTGATCACTGGGAGCATTACATCCCTGTCATATTGCTAGGCAGAAAGGGAAAACAGCCTTGTTTATATAGACATCTCCCCGTTCTGCCTCTCCATGCCATGTTCACAGGCCACCGGCGAACATCGAGTGCCCACTAGCCCGCGATTTAAAGGGGATGTACAGGTACGCCCATTTGCACAGCCGTGCCATTGTGCCGACGTACATTGTCATGCTCTGATCGGCAAGCGGTTAATAAAAGACAGACAGACAAAAATCATATCTAAAATTTTTCTTTTTATTACATGCCTCCTAGCAAATGTGTAACATTTTTAAATATTCAGAATTGGTAAAACAAACAAACTGCAAGTGTTAGCAACTGCACTGTATTAACAACTGTACTATGGCTGCACTATATTGTGTACTGTGTACACCACCAGTGTAGTAGACACTGTATACACTGTATTAGATACTGTGTACACCACCTGCAGAAACACTACATCACGGAATGTACTGTAGATATAATCTACACTGGATGGAGAGTATATATTTATATATATATATATATATATAGACTGTGTGTGTGTGTGTGTGTATATATATATATATATATATATTAATACACCGCCTGAAGTGTATTAGAAATAGTACACCACAAAATGCACTGTAGATATAGGCTACACTGGATGCAGAATATATATATATATATATATATATATATATATATATTAGACTGACTGTATATATATATATATATATATATATATATATATATATATATATATATATATATAACCTGCCTGCTTAGTCTAAATAAATCGTCTTGAGCCATGATTGGCCAAAGGCACCCTGCCTGCAGCCAATTATGGCTCTCTTAACAGAGGGCGCTGTGATTGGTCAAAGCATGCAGGTCAGCACGTGACGTCAGCACGTTATCCCAGAACCGCGCTCATACTGTGGTTGGAGGATCAGCTGGGATCTCACAACTGTTGACCGGCTTTTTTCAAACCTGCATAGGCACGACATTAGCTGACTACTATACAGTGAGGACACAGCGAGGACATTGTTTACCTGGCAGAACGGTGGCTCAAGACGGATTCACACACCCGCCATCTCCCGGGGTAGAGCACTGCAGGCTACGGACGCTGGATGTCCTCTGGATGGTGAGACATGTATTGTTTCAACCCATATTGCTTATAATCTCCCTCTAGCTGCCTACACTCCCCCTACTGCTTCTGCCATGAACTACCGCTGTCACCCTGCTTATATCTACAACTGCCATATATACACAGGATAGCATTGCCGGTCATATGTGCTGATTTCCCTGGGCTATTTAATCTATTAATTTAGGCTCCATACTACCTAATCCATTGTGCTGAATCAGTTCCTTCAATGGACTTTCTCCATCCACAATTTACCCACATTCCCGTTATACCACGCCTCTGAAGAGTGATCCACTGATCTTCACTAGCAGCTGCTTTTCAATTTATATTTACTTTATTATCAGTGTTTATGAGTGGTGAATGGTGTCTGTGTGTGGTTATGCTTTGTCGCGGTCCCCTTGCTTTTAATGACAACGTTGTCAATTTTAATAGGGTCTGTGATTATCATCTACCATAGCCCGCTATTTTTTGTGAAATTTCTATTAGTGTGATGTTTATATTTTTGTATAATAAACTTTGACTTGTTTTTTCAGATAGTGTTCAGGTGGTTTTCTGCCCTCTTAAGAGATCCTTATTCTCTCTACTCTAACCAAATTTTCTTGATTTTTGGAGGTTGATCCAGGCTAACCCAAATTAGTTTTGTTCTGCCTGCTTAATCTAAATCAATCCCCCAGAGCCATGATTGGCCAAAGGCACCCTGCCTGCAGCCAATTATGGCTCTCTTAACAGAGGGCGCTGTGATTGGTCAAAGCATGCAGGTCAGGTGCATGCTTTGGCCAATCATCATACAGCAATGCACTGCAATCTCGCAGTGCATTATGGGGCGCTCCGCGGCGCTCAAATTTGCCGCAAACTCTCCATAATGTTCACTGTTCTGCGAACGGGTGAACACCCGATGTTCGAGTTGATTTTATGTTCAACCCGAACATCAAGCTAATGCTAATGCTAACCTTAACCCTGTGCTAACCCTAACCCTACGCTAACCCTAACCCTTATTTTAACCATAACCCTATGCTAACTCTAACTCTAGTCCTATGCTAACCCTAATTCCTAACCCTAGTCCTATGCTAACCCTAACTCTAGTTCTATGCTAACCCTAGTCCTATGCTAACCCTAGCCTAACCTTATGCTAACCCTAACCCTAGCCCTATGCTTACCCTAACCCTAGTCCTATGTTAACCCTAATCCTAGCCCTAACCCTATGCTAACCCTAACCCTAGTCCTATGTGAACCCTAATTCCTAACCCTAACCCTATGCTAACTAGACATATGCGGTTCGTTTCATTCCAAATTAATATTCTGACAAATTTTTCATTATTCAGAGATTTGGATATATCCAAATACCCGAATTACAATCTAAACAAATTTGCTGTGTTCAAAAGTTTTGGTGCGAACCGAACAGGGGTCCATTCGGCCCATCCCTACCCAGGACCCTGCATTCACTATATCTGGTCTCTCACAGTACACAAAACATGGAAATACAATTAACCCTTAACCCTGTGCTAACCCTAACCCTACGCTAACCCTAACCCTTATTTTAACCATAACCCTATGCTAACTCTAACTCTAGTCCTATGCTAACCCTAATTCCTAACCCTAGTCCTATGCTAACCCTAACTCTAGTTCTATGCTAACCCTAGTCCTATGCTAACCCTAGCCTAACCTTATGCTAACCCTAACCCTAGCCCTATGCTTACCCTAACCCTAGTCCTATGTTAACCCTAATCCTAGCCCTAACCCTATGCTAACCCTAACCCTAGTCCTATGTGAACCCTAATTCCTAACCCTAACCCTATGCTAACTGGACATATGCGGTTCGTTTCATTCCAAATTAATATTCTGACAAATTTTTCATTATTCGGAGATTTGGATATATCCAAATACCCGAATTACATTCTAAACAAATTTGCTGTGTTCAAAAGTTTTGGTGCGAACCGAACAGGGGTCCCTTCGGCTCATCCCTACCCAGGACCCTGCATTCACTATATCTGGTCTCTCACAGTACACAAAACATGGAAATACAATTATTTTAGTAAATAAAAAACTGTTAAAAACCTTTTCTCATCAGCAGTACATGGCTTCTGTCAGTGACTGGTTGAACACTGGTTAAAACTTGTAGGAGGAGTTTTCATTCTCCTCTGACTGTCCTACAAGGCTGCATGACCCCTGACCCTCTGTCTGGACAGTAATTGGCCCTATGTTGATCACATGCACCCTCACAAATAAGAAACTTTCTAGCAATACACATCAAACTGAGCATGTGCACTCTGCCTCTTGGGAACAGTAAAAGTAGTGAAGGATCAGAGAAGACAGGATCTAACAGCTTTTTTACACAATGCTGATGATTAACCCCTTAGGTTCCACAGTGAGTATAACAAGCATGCTTTACTGCATATGCAGACTGATTTTACTGTTATCGGTTTATTGACACTAGGGATGAGCTTCGTGTTCGAGTCGAACCCTTGTTCGACTCGAACATCGCCTGTTCGACCGTTCGTCGAATTGCGAATGATATGGGCCGTTCGCATCAAATTCGTTTGGCGTGTCACGGCCCATAATTCACTGTGGCATCGCAGTGCATTGCTGGCTGATGATTGGCCAAGCATGCACTATGACCCGCATGCTTGGCCAATCACAGCGCCGCCAGTAGAGAGAGCTGTAATTGGCCAAAGCCAGGGTGGCTTTGGCCAATTATGGCTCAGGGGGTTTAGAACACGCCCCACACTATATAAGGCCGCCTGCATGGCGGCCCTGTGTAGTGTGTTCCGGCGTGCTGAGAGATAGAGAGAGAGAGAGACAGTGTCATTTCATTTGAGTTAGATAGATTAGGCAGGACAGTCAGTGAGTTAGCTGCACTTACAGTGTATTGTGTATATATATGCATCCCAGGTGTTGTGTGTATATATATATATATATATATATATATATATATACACTGTATTCCGTTTAGCTAGATCCGTTCCTGTTATCTTCCTACTGACAAGCAGGCTTGACTTGTTACAGTATTTACAGCTACCTGAAGAAAATTGCTGGTGTTCTTTTGATCCTATGAGTACCACAGTCAGGCAGATAGACTATTTACAGTTAGTGTAGTGCATCCTCCTCACAGTGTTCAGCTAAAGCTAAAAGTTAGTTTAGTGTGACCTCTGCACAGTGTTCAGCTAAAGCTACAAGTTAGTGTAGTGTGTCCTCCTCACAGTGTTCTGCTAAAGCTACAGGTTAGTTTAGTGTGACCTCTGCACAGTGTTCAGCTAAAGCTATAAGTTAGTGTAGTGCGTCCTCCTCACAGTGTTCAGCTAAAGCTAAAAGTTAGTGTAGTGCGTCCTCCTCACAGTGTTCAGCTAAAACTACAAGTTAGTGTGGTGCGACCTCTACACAGTGTTCAACTAAAGCTACAAGTTATTTTAGTGCGACCTCAGCACAGTGTTCAGCTAAAGCTACAAGTTAGTGTAATGCATGCTCTAAACAGTGTTCAGCCAAAACTACAAGTTAGTGTAGTGCAACCTCTGCACAGTGTTCAGCTAAAGCTACAAGTTAGTGCAGTGCGTCCTCTGAACAGTGTTCATCTAAAGCTACAAGTTAGTGTAGTGTGTCCTCCTCACAGTGTTCAGCTAAAGCTAAAAGTTAGTGTAGTGTGTCCTCCTCACAGTGTTCAGCTAAATCTACAGGTTAGTTTAGTGTGACCTCTGCACAGTGTTCAGCTAAAGCTACAAGTTAGTGTAGTGCGTCCTCCTCACAGTGTTCAGCTAAAGCTACAAGTTAGTGTAGTGCGTCCTCCTCACAGTGTTCAGATAAAACTACAAGTTAGTGTAGTGCGACCTCTGCACAGTGTTCAGCTAAAGCTACAAGTTATTTTAGTGTGACCTCTGCACAGTGTTCAGCTAAAGCTACAAGTTAGTGTAGTGCGTGCTCTGAACAGTGTTCAGCTAAAACTACAAGTTAGTGTAGTGCGACCTCTGCACAGTGTTCAGCTAAAGCTACAAGTTAGTGCAGTGTGTCCTCTGAACAGTGTTCTTCTAAAGCTACAAGTTAGTGTAGTGCGTCCTCTGAACAGTGTTCATCTAAAGCTACAAGTTAGTGTAGTGCGTCCTCTGAACAGTGTTCAGCTAAAGCTACAGGTTAGTTTAGTGTGACCTCTGCACAGTGTTCAGCTAAAGCTACAAGTTAGTGTTGTGCGTCCTCCTCACAGTGTTCAGCTAAAACTACAAGTTAGTGTAGTGCGACCTCTGCACGGGGTTCAGCTAAAGCTACAAGTTAGTGTAGTGCATCCTCTGAACAGTGTTCATCTAAAGCTACAAGTTAGTGTAGTGCGTCCTCTGAACAGTGTTCAGCTAAAGCTACAAGTTAGTGCAGTGTGTCCTCTGAACAGTGTTCTTCTAAAGCTACAAGTTAGTGTAGTGCGTCCTCCTCACAGTGTTCAGCTAAAACTACAAGTTAGTGTAGTGCGACCTCTGCACAGGGTTCAGCTAAAGCTGCAAGTTAGTGTAGTGCATCCTCTGAACAGTGTTCATCTAAAGCTACAAGTTAGTGTAGTGCGTCCTCCTCACAGTGCCTATCACTACCACAGGCAGCTAAAGCATTTACACGTTAGTGTAGTGAGACCTCTGCACTGTTCAGCTAAAGCTACCTGTAGAAGGTTGGTGGTGTTTTCCTGATCCTATCACTACCGCAGGCAGCTAAAGTATTTACACATTAGTGTAATGCGACCTTTGCACAGTGTTCAGATAAAGCTACCTGTAGAAGGTTGGTGGTGTTTTCCTGATCCTATCACTACCGCAGGCAGCTAAAGTATTTACACATTAGTGTAGTGCAACCTCTTCACAGTGTTCAGCTAAAGCTACCTGTAGAAGGTTGGTGGTGTTTTCCTGATCCTATCACTACCGCAGGCAGCTAAAGTATTTACACGTTGGTGTAGTGCGACCTCTGCACTGTTCAGCTAAAGCTACCTGTAAAAGGTTGATGGTGTTTTCCTGATCCTATCACTACCGCAGGCAGCTAAATTATTTACACGTTAGTGTAGTGCGACCTCTGCACTGTTCAGCTAAAGCTACCTGTAGAAGATTGGTGGTGTTTTCCTGATCCTATCACTACCACAGGCAGCTAAATTATTTACACGTTAGTGTAGTGCGACCTCTGCACAGTGTTCAGCTAAAGCTACCTGTAGAAGGTTGGTGGTGTTCTCATACTGTAGGCAGGCAGTTGATTTTGCTAGCTGCAGTATCAGGCCATTAGTATGTCTGGAAGGCCAACAAGGAGAGGCATACATTCACAAGCCAATAAAAGAGGGCAAGCAGGCTCTGTGTCTAGAGGCAACGTGCTGGTCGTGGAGACGGTGCATCCTCATCAGCACGTGGCCGTGGGACACGCTTGGCCTTTTTTTCCGCAGCTGGCCGTGTTGAGCCGCAACATGCGGAAGACTTGGTCAAGTGGATGACCAAGCCGTCCTCATCCTCCTCATTCTCCCTCACCCATGCTCAGGGTACTTTGTCTGGCAAAGCAGCTGCCAATGTGGCCTCTTCCCTCGGCTCAATGGCATCAGTGACTCCTTCCCTAGCCCCACCATGTCCTCCTGAGGAGTCCCTCGAACTGTTTGACCACAGTGTTGGGTACATGCTCCAGGAGGATGCCCAGCGTTTAGAGGGCTCTGATGATGATACTGAGCTAGATGAAGGCAGTAATGTGAGCACGGATAGAGGGGGTGCCCAAGAAGGACAGCAATCTGGCAGTCATGCTCCCCCTGCTGCAGCATACTGCCAGGTTTGCTCCAGTGATGAGGAGGGAAGGGATGATGAGGTCACTGACTCAACGTGGGTGCCTGATAGGAGAGAGGAGGAGGAGGAGGAGGAGGCACATCACCAACGAGGCAGGATGCCCTCCAGGGGCCAGCCTGAGGGCAGCCCACTGACTGCATCACACCGCAAAGCTCCGCATGTGCAGGGTGCTGCTGTCTCTGCGTGTTATTCTAAGTTCTTTGGTGTGGGCCTTTTTTGAGACGAGTGCATCAGATCGCACCACTGCTATTTGCAACATATGTCTCAAGCGTATCTCACGTGGCCAAAATATCTCCCGCTTGGGCACCACATGCTTGACCAGACATATGTTGACCTGCCATGCAGTTCGTTGGCAAGCGTATCTAAAAGACCCACACCAAAGAACAAAGAGGACCTCTCCTTGCTCCTCATCAGCTGAGATCTCCAACCCCACTATACCTTCAGTCCTCTCTGAGACCTGCAGAGAGAAGAATGAAGGTGTAGAATTAGGTGTGTCACAGCCAAGTACTTGTGGGCAATCTGCTTTCGGTACACTGATGTCAGATTGTACCAGGCAAATTTCCCTGCCCCAGCTGCTGCACCACCGAAAGAAGTTCGCTCCCAGCCATCCACATGCCCAGCGATTGAATGCTAGCTTTGCAAAATTGCTAGCACTTCAACTGCTACCTTTTCAGTTGGTAGACTCTGCCCCCTTCCGTGAGTTTGTGGAATGTGCAGTTCCTCAGTGGCAGGTACCCAAACACCACTTTTTCTCACGGAAGGCAATTCCGGCTCTCTACCGGCATGTGGAAGGCAATGTCTTGGCCTCGCTGGACAGGGCAGTCAGCGGTAAGGTGCATATTACTGCTGACTTATGGTCCAGCAGGCATGGACAGGGACGTTACCTAAGTTTCACGGTGCATTGGGTCACTCTGCTGGCAGCTGGGAAGGATGCAGGACAAGGTGCAGTAGTGTTGGAGGTTGTTCCGCCACCACGCCTCCAAAATGCCACTACTAATGATTGTGACACACCTCTCTCCTCCACCCCCTCCTCTTCTTCTTCCTCCATGGCCTCTTCCTGTGCTTTGTCCTCGGAACCAGCGGTGCTCCGTAGGCATTCAAGGGGCTACGCAAGTACGCAGACCAAAAGATGCCATGCGGTGCTTGAGCTGGTGTGCTTGGGGGACAGGAGCCACACTGGGGCAGAGGTTCTGTCAGCTCTGCAGGGGCAGGTTCAGAGGTTGTTGACGCCACACCAACTTAAGGCAGGAATGGTGGTTTGTGACAATGGCACCAACCTCCTCTCCGCCCTCTGACAGGGACAACTGACCCATGTGCCCTGTTTGGCTCACGTCCTTAACTTGGTGGTGCAGCGGTTCTTGGGCAGGTACCCGGGCTTACAGGATGTCCTGAGGTAGGCCAGGAAAGTCTGTCTGCATTTCTGCCGGTCCTATAATGCCAGTGCTCAGCTGGCAGACCTCCAAAAGGAGTTTAACCTGCCCAAGAACCGCCTAATCTGTGACATGCCCACCAGGTGGAACTCAACGTTGGCCATGCTGCAGCGGCTGCACACGCAGCAAAGGGCCATCAATGAGTACCTGTGCGACTATGGCACCAGGACAGGGTCAGGGGAGCTTGATTTTTTTTCCCCACGCCAGTTGGCCATGATCAGGGATGCATGCACTGTCCTGTCACCATTTGAGGAGGCCACGAGGATAGTGAGCAGTGACAGTGCATGCATCAGTGACACTGTCCCCCTTGTCCACCTGTTGGAGCACACGCTGCGTGGAATAATAAACAGGGCACTTGAGGCAGAACAGAGGCAGGAAGAGGAGGACTTCCTTAGCTCTCAAGGCCCCCTTGATCCAGACAGTGTTCCTGCGTGCCTGCCGATCACACAGGAAGAGGAGTAGGAGGAGGAGGAGGAAGAGGAGGAGGATTGTGTCAGTATGGAGGTGAAGCCTGGCACTCAGCATCAGCAGCAGTCTTTAAGGGATCAGTCCCAAGAAACACATGGACTTGTACGTGGCTGGGAGGAGGTGGCTGCGGACCATGTCATCCTTAGTGACCCAGAGAACTCCGGACCGAATGCCTCAGCAAACCTACACTGCATGGCCTCCCTGATCCTGCAAAGCCTGCGTAAGGATCCTCGTATTCGTGGTATCAAGGAGAAGGACCAATACTGGCTGGCAACTCTCCTTGATCCATGTTACAAGAGTAAGGTTGCGGACCTTATCTTGCCGTCGCAGAGGGAGCAGAGGATGAAACATCTTCGGGAGGCCTTGCAGAAAGGTCTGTGCAACGCGTTCCCAGAGACTGGGAGGTTACAAACTCCTGTTTCTGGACAACGTGTTGCTGAGGCTTCGGTCAGTCAAAGAAGGAGCGGTGGAGAAGGTGGCCGTCTGACCAATGTGTTCAGACAATTTTTTAGTCCGCAGCCCCAAGGTATGAGCGGTTTCAGCAACCATCGCCAGCGTCTGTTTTACATGGTGCAGGAATACCTAGGGGCAAGATCTGACTTGGACACCTTTCCCACCGAAAATCCTCTGGGTTACTGGGTCTTGAGGATAGATCACTGGCCAGAGCTTGCACAGTATGCAATTGAGCTACTGGCCTGTCCTGCATCCAGCGTTCTTTCGGAACGCACATTCAGTGCTGCTGGAGGCTTTGTAACCGATCACAGAGTGTGTCTGTCCACCGACTCGGTCGATCGACTGACCTTCATAAAAATGAATTAATCTTGGATCACCACCAGCTACCAAGCACCTGATGCTGATGTAACCGAATAATTTTTTTTGAAATGTTAGATCCCTTCAAAGACTGCCTATGCTGATGCTGAGTGACTATCCTGTTATGCTGAGTAATTATCCTCTTCCTCCTCAATGATCATGCTGATAGCTTGTAAGAACATTTTTGGTTCTGGGCGCCGCCACCAGTGCCTAAGGCCCAATTTTTAAACCCCTGTTTAACAAGGGCATGTAATTACAATGTTTGATGCAATTCTTTGCAGCAGGGCTAGTTCCTGCGCTCCAACCAAAGTATCTGTGAGGGATTGCAGTGCTGTGGCACCAGTGACTAAGGCCCAGTTTTTCAGCCCCTGTTTAACAGGGGCATGTAATTACAATTTTTGATGCAATACTTTGCAGCAGGGCTCGTTCCTGCGTTCCAACTAGAGTATCTGTGAGGGGTTGCAGTGTTGTGGCACCAGCACCAGTGCCTAAGGCCCAATTTTTCAGCCCCTGTTTAACAGGGGTGTGTAATTACAATTTTTGATGCAATACTTTGCAGCAGGGCTCGTTCCTGCGTTCCAACTAGAGTATCTGTGAGGGGTTGCAGTGTTGTGGCACCAGCACCAGTGCCCAAGGCCCAATTTTTCAGCCCCTGTTCAACAGGGGCGTGTAATTACAATTTTTGATGCAATACTTTGCAGCAGGGCTCATTCCTGCACTCCAACTAGAGTATCTGTGAGGGGTTGCAGTGTTGTGGCACCAGCACCAGTGCCTAAGGCCCAATTTTTCAGCCCCTGTTTAACAGGGGCGTGTAATTACAATTTTTGATGCAATACTTTGCAGCAGGGCTCGTTCCTGCATTCCAACTAGAGTATCTGTGAGGGGCTGCAGTGTTGTGGCACCAGCACCAGTGACCAAGGCCCAATTTTTCAGCCCCTGTTTAACAGGGGCGTGTAATTACAATTTTTGGTGCAATACTTTGCAGCAGGGCTCATTCCTGCACTCCAACTAGAGTATCTGTGAGGGGTTGCAGTGTTGTGGCACCAGCACCAGTGTCTAAGGCCCAATTTTTCAGCCCCTGTTTAACAGGGGCGTGTAATTACAATTTTTGATGCAATACTTTGCAGCAGGGCTCGTTTCTGCGTTCCAACTAGAGTATCTGTGAGGGGTTGCAGTGTTGTGGCACCAGCACCTGTGCCCAAGGCCCAATTTTTCAGCCCCTGTTTAACAGGGGTGTGTAATTACAATTTTTGATGCAATACTTTGCAGCAGGGCTCATTCCTGCACTCCAACTAGAGTATCTGTGAGGGGTTGCAGTGTTGTGGCACCAGCACCAGTGCCTAAGGCCCAATTTTTCAGCCCCTGTTTAACAGGGGCGTGTAATTACAATTTTTGATGCAATACTTTGCAGCAGGGCTCGTTCCTGCGTTCCAACTAGAGTATCTGTGAGAGGCTGCAGTGTTGTGGCACCAGCACCAGTGCCCAAGGCCCAATTTTTCAGCCCCTGTTTAACAGGGGCGTGTAATTACAATTTTTGATGCAATACTTTGCAGCAGGGCTCATTCCTGCACTCCAACTAGAGTATCTGTGAGGGGTTGCAGTGTTGTGGCACCAGCACCAGTGCCTAAGGCCCAATTTTTCAGCCCCTGTTTAACAGGGGCGTGTAATTACAATTTTTGATGCAATACTTTGCAGCAGGGCTCGTTCCTGCGTTCCAACTAGAGTATCTGTGAGGGGCTGCAGTGTTGTGGCACCAGCACCAGTGCCCAAGGCCCAATTTTTCAGCCCCTGTTTAACAGGGGCGTGTAATTACAATTTTTGATGCAATACTTTGCAGCAGGGCTCATTCCTGCACTCCAACTAGAGTATCTGTGAGGGGTTGCAGTGTTGTGGCACCAGCACCAGTGCCTAAGGCCCAATTTTTCAGCCCCTGTTTAACAGGGGCGTGTAATTACAATTTTTGATGCAATACTTTGCAGCAGGGCTCGTTCCTGCGTTCCAACTAGAGTATCTGTGAGGGGCTTCAGTGTTGTGGCACCAGCACCAGTGACTAAGGCCCAATTTTTCAGCCCCTGTTTAACAGGGTCGTGTAATTACAATTTTTGATGCAATACTTTGCAGCAGGGCTCGTTCCTGCGTTCCAACTAGAGTATCTGTGAGGGGTTGCAGTGTTGTGGTACCAGCACCAGTGACTAAGGCCCAATTTTTCAGCCCCTGTTCAACAGGGACATGTAATTAGAATTCTTGATCTAATATTTCACAGCAGGGCCCGTTTCTGCGCCCACCAAGATTAACTGTGAGGACTTACAGTGTTGTGCCACCAGCACCACCACCACCAAAGGCCCAATTTTTCTGGCCCTGTTCAACAGGGGCATGTAATTACAATTCTTGATTGAATATTTCACAGCAGGGCACGTTTCTGCGCCCACCAAGATTAACTGTGAGGACTTATGCCCCGTACACACGGTCGGACATTGATCGGACATTCCAACAACAAAATTCTAGGATTTTTTCCGACGGATGTTGGCTCAAACTTGTTTTGCGTACACACGGTCGCACAAAGTTGTCGGAATTTCCGATCGCTAAGAACGCGGTGACGTCAAGCACGTATGACGAGACTAGAAAAGGCCATTTCAGAACCAAGCGCGGCACCCTTTGGGCTCCTTTTGCTAATCTCGTGTTAGTAAAAGTTTGGTGAGAGACGATTCGCGCTTTTTCAGACTCGTGGCTTTCAGATCGTTTTCTGCCGTTCAGTTTGTGCTTGTAGGTTTGTATCTGCTCTTTAGGGATGAGCTTCGTGTTCGAGTCGAACCCATGTTCGACTCGAACATCGGCTGTTCGATCGTTCGCCGAATTGCGAACGTTATGGGCCGTTCGCGCTAAATTCGTGTGGCGCGTCACGGCCCATAATTCACTGCGGCATCGCAGTGCATTGCTGGCTGATGATTGGCCAAGCATGCACTATGACCCGCATGCTTGGCCAATCACAGCGCTGTCAGTAGAGAGAGCTGTAATTGGCCAAAGCCAGGGTGGCTTTGGCCAATTATGGCTCAGGGGATTTAGTACACACCCCACACTATATAAGGCCGCCTGCACGGCGGCCCTGTGTAGTGTGTGTTCCGGTGTGCTGAGAGATAGAGAGAGAGAGAGACAGTGTCATTTGATTTGAGTTAGATAGATTAGGCAGAACAGTCAGTCAGTTAGCTGCACTTACAGTGTATTGTGTATATATATGCATCCCAGGTGTTGCATATATATATATACACTGTATTCAGTTTAGCTAGATCTGTTCCTGTTATCTTCTATCTAGACTATTTACATTTAATGCAGTGCGTCCTGCTCACAGTGTTCAGCTAGATCCGTTCCTGTTAAATTCCTACTGACCGGCAGGCTTGTCTGGTTACAGTATATAAAGCTACCTGAAGAAAATTACAGGTGTTCTATTTGATCCTATTAGTACCACGGTCAGGCAGCTAGACTATTTACATTTAGTACAGTGCGTCCTGCTCACAGTGTTCAGCTAGATCCGTTCCTGTTATCTTCCTACTGACAGGCAGGCTTGTCTGGTTACAGTATATAAAGCTACCTGAAGAAAATTACAGGTGTTCTATTTGATCCTATTAGTACCACGGTCAGGCAGCTAGACTATTTACATTTAGTACAGTGCGTCCTGCTCACAGTGTACAGCTAGATCCGTTCCTGTTATCTTCCTACTGACAGGCAGGCTTGTCTGGTTACAGTATATAAAGCTACCTGAAGAAAATTACAGGTGTTCTATTTGATCCTATTAGTACCACGGTCAGGCAGCTAGACTATTTACATTTAGTACAGTGCGTCCTGCTCACAGTGTACAGCTAGATCCGTTCCTGTTATCTTCCTACTGACAGGCAGGCTTGTCTGGTTACAGTATATAAAGCTACCTGAAGAAAATTACAGGTGTTCTATTTGATCCTATTAGTACCACGGTCAGGCAGCTAGACTATTTACATTTAGTACAGTGCGTCCTGCTCACAGTGTACAGCTAGATCCGTTCCTGTTATCTTCCTACTGACAGGCAGGCTTGTCTGGTTACAGTATATAAAGCTACCTGAAGAAAATTACAGGTGTTCTATTTGATCCTATTAGTACCACGGTCAGGCAGCTAGACTATTTACATTTAGTACAGTGCGTCCTGCTCACAGTGTACAGCTAGATCCGTTCCTGTTATCTTCCTAATGACAGGCAGGCTTGTCTGGTTACAGTATATAAAGCTACCTGAAGAAAATTACAGGTGTTCTATTTGATCCTATTAGTACCACGGTCAGGCAGCTAGACTATTTACATTTAGTACAGTGCGTCCTGCTCACAGTGTTCAGCTAGATCCGTTCCTCTTATCTTCCTACTGACAGGCAGGCTTGTCTGGTTACAGTATATAAAGCTACTTGAAGAAAATTACAGGTGTTCTATCCCAGCTTAGTGCAGCTACAGGCCATTAGTATGTCTGGAAGGCCAAGAAGGAGAGGCAGACAGTCACAAGCCAATAAGAGAGGGCAAGCAGGCTCTGTGTCTAGTGCTGGTCGTGGAGACGGTGCATCCTCATCAGCACGTGGCCATGGGACACGCTTGGCCTTTTTTTCGGCAGCTGGCCATGTTGAGCCGCAACATGCGGAAGACTTGGTCGAGTGGATGACCAAGCCGTCCTCATCCTCCTCATCCTCTCTCACCCATGCCCAGGGTGCTTTGTCTGGCAAAGCAGCGGCCTCTTCCCTCAGCTCAATGTCATCAGTGACTCCTTCCCTAGCTCCACCATGTCCTCATGAGGATTCCCTCGAACTGTTTGACCACAGTGTTGGGTACATGCTCCAGGAGGATGCCCAGCGTTTGGAAGGCTCTGATGACGATACTGAGCTCGATGAAGGCAGTAACATGAGCGCGGACAGAGGGGGTGCCCAAGAAGGACAGCAATCTGGCAGTCAT
Organism: Aquarana catesbeiana; assembly: GCF_042186555.1. Classification (NCBI taxonomy): domain Eukaryota; kingdom Metazoa; phylum Chordata; class Amphibia; order Anura; family Ranidae; genus Aquarana; species Aquarana catesbeiana. Next base: position 143,593,406 of record NC_133333.1, read on the forward strand.
GCTCCCCCTGCTGCAGCATACTGCCAGGTTTGCTCCAGTGATGAGGAGGGAGGGGATGATGAGGTCACTGACTCAACGTGGGTGCCTGATAGGAGAGAGGAGGAGGAGGAGGAGGAGGAGGAGGAGGAGGAGGAGGAGGAGGAGGAGGCGGCAGCACATCACCAACGAGGCAGGATGCCCTCCAGGGGCCAGCCTAAGGGCAGCACATTGACTGCATCACACCCCAAAGCTCCACATGTGCAGGGCGCTGCAGTCTCTGCGCGTTATTCAAAAAGTTCTTTGGTGTGGGCCTTTTTTGAGACGAGTGCATCAGATCGCACCGCTGCTATTTGCAACATATGTCTCAAGCGTATCTCGCGTGGCCAAAATATCTCCCGCTTGGGTACCACATGCTTGACCAGACATATGTTGACCTGCCATGCAGTTCGTTGGCAAGCGTATCTAAAAGACCCACACCAAAGAACAAAGAGGATCTCTCCTTGCTCCTCATCAGCTGAGATTTCCAACCCCACTAGACCTTCAGTCCTCTCTGAGACCTGCAGTGAGAGGAATGAAGGTGTAGAATTAGGTGTGTCACAGCCAAGTACTTGTGGGCAATCTGCTTTTGGTACACCGACGTCAGATTGTACCAGGCAAATTTCCCTGCCCCAGCTGCTGCACCGCCGAAAGAAGTTTGCTCCCAGCCATCCACATGCCCAGCGGTTGAATGCTAGCTTGGCAAAATTGCTAGCACTTCAACTGCTGCCTTTTCAGTTGGTAGACTCTGCCCCCTTCCGTGAGTTTGTGGAATGTGCGGTTCCTCAGTGGCAGGTACCCAAACGCCACTTTTTCTCACGGAAGGCGATTCCGGCTCTCTACCGGCATGTGGAAGGCAATGTCCATGCCTCGCTGGACAGGGCGGTCAGCGGTAAGGTGCATATTACCGCTGACTCATGGTCCAGCAGGCATGGACAGGGACGTTACCTAAGTTTCACGGCGCATTGGGTGACTCTGCTGGCAGCTGGGAAGGATGCAGGACAAGGTGCAGTAGTGTTGGAGGTTGTTCCGCCACCACGCCTCCAAAATGCTGATTGTGACACACCTCTCTCCTCCACCCCCTCCTCTTCTTCTTCCTCCATGGCCTCTTCCTCGGAACCAGCGGTGCTCCGTAGGCGTTCAAGGGGCTACGCAAGTACGCAGGCCAAAAGATGCCATGCGGTGCTTGAGCTGGTGTGCTTGGGGGACAGGAGCCACACTGGGGCAGAGGTTCTGTCAGCTCTGCAGGGGCAGGTTCAGAGGTGGTTGACGCCACGCCAACTTAAGGCAGGAATGGTGGTTTGCGACAATGGCACCAACCTCCTCTCTGCCCTCCGACAGGGACAAATGACCCATGTGCCCTGTTTGGCTCACGTCCTTAACTTGGTGGTGCAGCGGTTCTTGGGCAGGTACCCGGGCTTACAGGATGTCCTGAGGCAGGCCAGGAAAGTCTGTGTGCATTTCCGCCGGTCATATAATGCCAGTGCTCGGCTGACGGACCTCCAAAAGGAGTTTAACCTGCCCAAGAACCGCCTAATCTGTGACATGCCCACCAGGTGGAACTCAACGTTGGCCATGCTGCAGCGGCTGCACACGCAGCAGAGGGCCATCAATGAGTACCTGTGCGACTATGGCACCAGGACAGGGTCAGGGGAGCTTGGTTTTTTTTCCCCACGCCAGTGGGCCATGATCAGGGATGCATGCACTGTCCTGTCACCATTCGAGGAGGCCACGAGGATGGTGAGCAGTGACAGTGCATGCATCAGTGACACTGTCCCCCTTGTCCACCTGTTGGAGCACACGCTGCGTGGAATAATGGACAGGGCACTTGAGGCAGAACAGAGGCAGGAAGAGGAGGACTTCCTTAGCTCTCAAGGCCCCCTTTATCCAGACAGTGTTCCTGCGTGCCCGCCGATCACACAGGAAGAGGACGAGGAGGAAGAGGAGGAGGAGGAAGATTGTGTCAGTATGGAGGTGGAGCCTGGCACTCAGCATCAGCAGCAGTCTTTAAGGGATCAGTCCCAAGAAACACATGGACTTGTACGTGGCTGGGAGGAGGTGGCTGCGGACCATGTCGTTCTTAGTGACCCAGAGGACTCCGGACCGAATGCCTCAGCAAACCTACGCTGCATGGCCTCCCTGATCCTGCAAAGCCTGCGTAAGGATCCTCGTATTCGTGGTATCAAGGAGAAGGACCAATACTGGCTGGCAACCCTCCTTGATCCACGTTACAAGGGTAAGGTTGCGGACCTTATCTTGCCATCGCAGAGGGAGCAGAGGATGAAACATCTTCGGGAGGCCTTGCAGAAAGGTCTGTGCAACGCGTTCCCAGAGACTGGGAGTTTACAAACTCCTGTTTCTGGACAACGTGTTGCTGAGGCTTCGGTCAGTCAAAGAAGGAGCGGTGGAGAAGGTGGCCGTCTGACCGATGCGTTCAGACAATTTTTTGGTCCGCAGCCCCAAGGTATGATCGGTTCCAGCAACCATCGCCAGCGTCTGTTTTACATGGTGCAGGAATACCTAGGGGCAAGATCAGACTTGGACACCTTTCCCACCGAAAATCCTCTGGGTTACTGGGTCTTGAGGATGGATCACTGGCCAGAGCTTGCACAGTATGCAATTGAGCTACTGGCCTGTCCTGCATCCAGCGTTCTTTCGGAACGCACATTCAGTGCTGCTGGAGGCGTGGTAACCGATCACAGGGTGCGTCTGTCCACCGACTCGGTCGATCGGCTGACCTTCATAAAAATGAATGAGTCTTGGATCACCACCAGCTACCAAGCACCTGATGCTGATGTAACCGAATAATTTTTTTTGAAATCTCAGATCCCTTCAAAGACTGCCTATGCTGATGCTGAGTGACTATCCCTGAGTAATTATCCTCTTCCTCCTCAATCATCACGCTGATAGCTTGTTGCAGTGTTGTGGCACCAGCACCAGTGCCTAAGGCCCAATTTTTCTGCCCCTGTCTAACAGGGGCGTGTAATTACAATTTTTGATGCAATACTTTGCAGCAGGGCTCGTTCCTGCGTTCCAACTAGAGTGTCTGTGAGGGGTTGCAGTGTTGTGGCACCAGCACCAGTGCCTAAGGCCCAATTTTTCTGCCCCTGTCTAACAGGGGCGTGTAATTACAATTTTTGAAGCAATAATTTGCAGCAGGGCTCGTTCCTGCGTTCCAACTAGAGTGTCTGTGAGGGGTTGCAGTGTTGTGGCACCAGCACCAGTGCCTAAGGCCTAATTTTTCAGCTCCTGTTCAACAGGGGCATGTAATTACAATTCTTGATCTAATATTTCACAGCAGGGCCCTGTGAGGGCTTACAGTGTTGTGGCCACAGCAACACCTAAGGCCCAAATTTCTGCTGAGTATATAGGGCAGGACCCTACTTTCAAACATCTAACTTACAAACGACTCCTACTTGCAAACGGAAGGAGACAACAGGAAGTGAGATGAAATCTACCCCTAGGAAGGGAAATTCTCTCCTGTAAGAGTTAATATGGGAAAACAAGTTCTCCTTTCCACTGATGCTTTCCAATCCTTGTTCCACAAAAAAACCCAAATTTTCAAAAAACATTTTTCATTGGGACAAAAAAGTGAGGTGAAATCTTCTGAAGAGGAGGAAAGACAGCAAAACAAATGTCACAGGGGTGATAACCCTTCCCTATGTTTTCCAAAAAGCTTAGAAAAGATTTTTTGGCTGGAGCTAAACACGTTAAAAATGTTCAAAATTACAAAGAGATTCTACTTAACAACAAACCTACAGTCCCTGTCTTGTTTGCACCGCCTGTATACTGCTGTTCAGAGTATATAGGGCCTGGTGGCCCCACACCTTTCCTTATTTTAATTTGGGTGCGGGGTTCCCCTTAATATCCATACAAGACCCAAAGGGACTGGTAATGGACTGGGGGGTACCCATGCCGTTTGTCTCACTGATTTTCATCCATATTGCCATGACCCGACATGACATTAAACCCGCAAGCAGTTTTAAATGAGATTTTTTCCTTTAAAAATGACATTTGGTGCAGGGACTGTTCTAAACATGGGAAACACGCGTCACTTTACAGGCATACTATAGACACCCCCCAGGTACGATATTTAAAGGAATATTTCACTTTTTTTTTTTTACTTTAAGCATCATTAAAATCACTGCTCCCGAAAAAACGGCCGTTTTTAAAAGTTTTTTTTGCATTGATACATGTCCCCTGGGGTAGGACCCGGGTCCCCAAACCCTTTTTAGGACAATACCATGCAAATTAGTCTTTAAAATGAGCACTTTTGATTTCGAACGTTCGAGTCCCATAGACGTCAATGGGGTTCTAACGTTCGTGCGAACTTTCGGTCCGTTCGCGGGTTCTGGTGCGAACCGAACCGGGGGGTGTTCGGCTCATCCCTACTGCTCTTCAGTGCGTGCAAGCAAGTTCCGTGTGACTTTAATTAGTCATTGTGTTCTTGTTCGTTCGTTACTGTTTTTCAGGTTGCTCTTAACAGGTCTTGCTGTTCTTCAGTGCGTTCTGTTACTTCGTTCTGAGCAGCCGACCGTTTTCTAGCCTTGTTGCGTATGCGTACTCCTCATAGAGTTCGTGCTGTGCGGGGGCTTGGTGTTGGGGTCCTGACCTTGACACAAGTCCAGTCCATGAACAGGGTGGGGAGCAGTTCATGGACCAAGAATTGGTTGCTTCAGCGTGACCAGTTCTCTCATATGCCTTTGCTCCATGAGATCCGTGAGAATAATCCTGATGATTTCAGGAACTTTCTCAGGATGACGGACCCCGTGTTTCACCGTTTGTTGGCTTTGCTGACCCCCTATATCAGCAGGCAGGATACCTGCATGAGGCAAGCCATCACTCCGGAGCAGAGGCTCGTCGCTACCCTGCGGTATTTGGCGACAGGGAGAAGTCTGCAGGATTTGAAGTTCTCGACAGGCATCTCCCTCCAGGCTCTGGGTATCATTATCCCAGAGACCTGTTCTGCCATCATACAGGTCTTGCAGAAGGAGTATATGAAGGTAAGATTTTTATCCTTTAATATCACATTTCATTGTATTTAATGTTTGCTAATATATTGTATTTCTTTCCTCATTCCCTAATTACCATGATTGTAATATGCTGTGAATGTCCCCTTTGTCCTCATGAATGCTGGATTTTTATGTAATTAATTTTTAGGTCCTTCGTACAGATTGTCCTTCACTAACCTCCCCAGCATTCTCTACGGGCCCTATATTCACCTCATGTAGTCACTTAAAACAATGTATTTTATCAGCTCCATAGTAGTGCTTTACCCCAAACACCCCCTAAAATGTTTTGAAATGTTATTTTAGCTTTAAATTCAGGCAGAGTGGCAGAGGCTTTTTTTTGTGGTGTCCCCAAATCATTTTTAACCCTCCCTCCCCCAACTGCTAAGTCAGCTGATCCCAATTCTCTATCTATCCTCAATCATCTATCTGCTGACTTTGCCAAGCCCATACACACTATACCCATCTCTTTTGTGGTCAGATTTATGGATGAATTCCCCAAAGCATATAGTGCAAGGGCCTACCTGTATACTTTCTAATGGTATTGTTTCAAGTTTTTGTATCCTATTATTATCTTGAGAGGTAATAGCAGAATGTCCAAATGTCCTCAAATGTGTACAGTGTGTATTTATATCTTTGTATTATGACACTTCTTACCTGTCCAGTGGGCTGCCAATAGTGCTACTAAGGAGGGGCTGTTCCAAGTAATACCCTGTATTTAGGCATTCTCTCTCTCAATGAAGTGAAGAGGGTTACCTATCCAAGATTTCCACACCCCCCCCATAATGTTAGAAATGGCCCATGAGAGGGGGGGGAGTATGATAGGTGTACCTTATACTTTGGCGTTGTTAAATTCCCCTTGTTTATGTGCAAAAATACTCATTTATTTTTGTTTTCCTCAACAGTTTCCTTCCACGCCACAGGAATGGCAGACTGTGGCCTCCCACTTTGCCCAGCAGTGGGACTTTCCTAACTGCGGAGGGGCAATTGATGGGAAACACGTCCACATCGTCCCACCACCCAACTCGGGGTCGTACTATTTAAACTATAAGGGGTTCAATAGTATTGTGATGTTGGCGGTGGTGTCGGCTAATTACGACTTCTTGTATGTGGATGTGGAGAAGAATGGCTGGATGTCCGATGGTGGAGTCATCGCCCAGATAGAGTTCTACAGGCGTCTCCAGAATGGCAGCTTGGACTTGCCACCTCCAGAGGACAATGTGGAAGGACTCCCATTTGTGTTCGTTGCTGATGAAGCGTTTGCGCTGGGGGACCATCTTATGCGGCCATTCCCTATGAGGACCCTCACCCCGGAACAGAGGGTTTTTAATTACCGGCTGGCCAGAGCCCAAAGAGTGGTGGAGAACACATTTGGAATCCTGGCCAGCCGATTCCGCCTATTTCTGACACCTATCCATATGGCGGAGTATAAACTTAATCATATCATCATGGCGTGCTGTATTCTCCATAACTTTTTAAGGAAACATTCGGCCAACTATGCTGGCTCTGTTGGGCCTGAGGCCAGAGTGATACCTGAAACCACACTGACGGCACTTGAAAGCAGCCGTCCTGGCTTGCCCTCTCTGAGTGCCCGTGATGTCCGGGTACGATACCTGGAGTTCTTTGCGGTTAGGGGGGCCATCAATATGCCAGCAAATATGTGAAGCCTTTTTCAAATAAAAAAGCAAAAAAAGAAATTCTTTGTAGACATTTACTGCTTGTGTTTGTTTTAGCTGACCCTGACAGAAATGTGTTGAGTCCAGAAAATGGCGTGATTGTGTAACCTTATACAAAGCACTGTTGGGTGTTATTTACTAAAGGCAAAGACACTTTTCACTACAAGTGCACTTGCAACTGCACTGAAACTGCACTTGTAGTGCCAAGAGGATTTGCCCTTAGGAAATAACCCCCATTTTCACTGAAAACACCAATTACATCACCACCAAAGTGTTTTAGCGTTGACACAATAATCCACACATTCTTGGTTAACACACTTTTTAATACCTGCACAATCACATGTGCATTTAGCAAAGGTTTTTCAAACAAACCAACATGTTTGTTGTCTAACAATTTTTGGGGTAGCATTATCAAAAATAGAAATGTCCATTGAAGATAAAACAGGCATGTGTAAAAACAACAAGAAAGACACAAATCTTGAACTTGCAAAGTTCACATTTGCTAGAATTTGAAGGCAATATCAGACATGAGTATTTAGGAACTGTGTTTGATATTGCGTTCAGATGGGGTGAAGTCACCCCAGGAAAAGCCAAATTTGGAAGATGCACACCAATTTACGAATGTCAACATGTGCAACCTGCCATCACGGGGGATCAAGGGACGTGTTTGGGGTGAGAAACCCCTTCCTCTCAGCTGCTTTATTATTGAGGAAGGGGTTGCACCCCCAAAACGCGTCCATTGATCTCCCGTGATGGCAGATAGCACATGTTGACACACTGTGTGCATCATCCAAATTTGGCTTTGGGAAAAATCACAAAAACATTTTTCACATTGTAGCACACCAAAAAACAAAGGGATTTGGAGGGGCTTTAAACTCGCCCCAAAACATCAATGATGTTTAGATTTTTTTGAATAACATCATTGATGTTTTTCTTGAGGTTTTCCAATTGTAAATTACACCCCATGATCTCCCCGATCAGGATCTGGGCACTTTCGGATATGAAAGGATCTGGATCCACAACATCACGATCACCTAAAAAGAGAGGAACCCCCCAAAAAAATAGGTATCAAAAATCTGCCGCCATCCATCTCTTACCTGAGCCTGTGGTCGCAGACACTCACCTGTTGTGGTGACTAGTTCCACCACATCTTCTTCCTCCTGCTCAGCTTGTGTTGGGGGGATTTCCCCTTCTTCCAGAGGTGGGGGGTCTGTGGTCTCCTTGGATGAGGGGTGTCCTCCGAGTCTTTTATCCCCTATGTAAAACAAAATGGTATAATTAGCACACAGATATTTGATGGCAGAACTAGAAATAGTAAACATTGCTTGGAAGTGGGGTACAATTGTCAATTTTAGCAGAGTTCCAAAATGTAGCATTTTCAGTGTCCTTTGTCAAGCTTCAATACTTTACCTGTTTGGTAAAAGCTTCACAGATGTAACCCCCCCTATAGTATACACTGGAGCACCTGTGTGGGCCCCCTAATAAAAATGGTGTTCTTGTGTCCCACACTAGTGCTCCAGTGTCCAGATGTGAAAACAGCTGCTGAGTGTCCTCTCCTTACACAGAATCTAGTTTGCATTTCATTCTAGTAACAAAGCCATCTACACAACCAAATTTGTTTCAGACAAGTATAGGGCGTAAAAATGGTGGCCAAATGCATATGGCCTAAACAATGGTGTTTTATAGGCCGAAAGAAAAATGTTTGATACGAACGAATAATGTGCCCATGAACATGAAAGTTGCCATTTTAAACTGTACAACAGTTCCTAAAAGCACATGGAGAAGCACGAACATAATAAACATCAAAAGAATAGGAACACAGCACAACTACTTACTTTTTTGCAGCACTCTCCGGATCTTTCTGTACTGCTCATGTTCTCGTAATTTGAGGTCCGACCACCGCTTCCTGAGCTGATCTTTCGATCGTCGTACCCCGAATTTCTGGTGCAGACTTTTCACCACTTTCGCCATGATCTTGGCCTTTCTGACATTGGGGTTGGGGTAAGGTCCATACTTTCCATCATAGTCGGCCCTCTTCAGGATGTCCACCATCTCCAACATCTCCCCAAAGGACATAATTGAGGCCTGAAATCTCCTTCTGGATTGGGACGTTTCCGGATCCGGCCTTTCCTCCTCCTCCTCCTCGTTGCTACAATTAGCACGATCCTGCTGTGTATCCGCCATGTGCTCTTCCCCCACTGCGCAGATCAAAAAGGGGCGGGGAATAGACTAGAAAGAACATCAGGGGCGGGCGGAGTTGCACGCATGCGCAGTGTGTATAAAGCGTAACACGCGTGCGTCTTACGTACGATCTGTGAGCGGAGGAAGGAGCATCGGAGTCGCCGATCGTGATAATGAAGGTAAGATCTAAACTTGCGCCTATACTGCTTCGAAATGGAAGCCTATATTTTAACAAGATTAGGGGAGTTTGGCCTGACCTTAGGGCTTGTCTTGTGTTGTGTCCTGCAGAGAAAATGGATGGGTTCAATGACCACAATTTCCTCCCCCTGTTCATAGACAAATACAGGGAGCTGCCCTGTCTGTGGCAGGTGAGACATCCTCATTACAATAATAAACAAAAGAGGCAGGCAGCGCTGGAGAAACTGCTGGAGTTGGTGAAGCCGGTGGTCCCCACAGCAACCATCCCCTATTTAAAAAACAAAATTGGTGGCCTGAGGAGCACTTATCTTAGGGAGCGCAAGAAGGTCACGGATTCCCAGAGATCTGGAGCTGCAGCAGATGACGTTTATGTCCCCAAGCTGTGGTACTATGAGAGACTGCGATTTCTGTCAGACCACACTGAAGTCAGGGAATCCCTCTCCACTCTTCCTTCCACTCTTCCTTCCACCCCAGCTGAGGCTTCCGATGTCCAACCTGGGCCTTCCAGCCAGGAAGAAGTGGAGAAGCGCATCTGGAGTCAGGTATAGCATTCTTCTACTGATTTCTGGTCAATAAAGAAATGATCTTTACTAGATGTTATGATTGATCACTAATTGATGATTGAAAAAAAGTGTTTTAAATATTAATAGACAGTAGTGGGCACCCAAAATTGTTAAAATAAACAAAAATGCTGGGCTCAGAAGGATAGTCTGTTATATTTGTTAACATTCAATTTGCAACAGTCAGGAGGTTAAAATTGTGTGATTGATGAATAAAATACTAAAACTATGTCCCTTTTTCATACACAGGAAGACCTCAGCCAGGAGGAGGTTGCGGAATGTGGCAGTCAGGAGGAGGCGGGGATTAGTGGCAGTCAGGAGGAGGCGGGGCTAAGTGTCAGCCAAGAGAAGCCTGGGACAAGTCGCAGCCTGACAGAATCGCAGGTTCCTCCCCTCCGCCTTCCATCTAAAATAGCGAGGAAGACGACTCTTATGCAGGATTCAGCTCTCAGGCTCACTCAGGAGGCTTCTGCGTCCCTCAGAGCCTTACCCACTCCTGAAGAGACCTTTGCTTGCATGGCTGCCACCAAACTGCAGGGCATGCAGGAGAGTCAACGCCTCCTGTGTGAGCAACTGATTTATAAAGTCCTAACTAAGGGGATGAGTGGGGAACTAACACCCAAGACCGACGTGATTGAGTTGGACCATCCTCCTCCTCCTCCTCCTCCTCCTGCTGCCACAACTCCACCACCACAGCCACCACGTGGAAGGAAGCGTGGAAAGAAGACCTGAGAGTGATGACCCTGGGTTCAGTCTGGTCTGACAGAAGCTGCAGTCTCTCGTATGACCACAGCCTGGGGACACAGATGTCATCTGCTGCTTTCCGGATCTCTGGGACTTCTGGACCAGACTGCCCTGCCTTAGATAAGGACTCCTCAGGCCACCAATTTTTCTTGAAAATTTTTGATGTGTGCCCTGGGGGTCCAAGGCTTCGCCAATTTCTACAGTTTCTCCAGCGTTGCCTCCCTCTTTGTTTAGTTGTGAGCCCTTAATAAAAGTTTTATTTTTTTGGAAATTCTACTCTCCTATGTGTGTTTTCATCCAAAAAGGACAGTTTGTTGGTGAGGATTCAGGTACATTTCTAACATAAAATGTGAAATTAACAAGGGACAACAACACCAAACAATCTCCTACAGATTAAATAGAACAACATATCAATGGTGTTGTGGTAACTTGACACAAAAAACACACACAAAAATTTTCGGGAGTACAAATAAAAATCCAAAAAAAAAAAACACCCTTCCAAAAAATACAAACATAAAAAAAAAAAAATCTACATTAAAGCCAAAAAAAACCAAAAATGACACCAAAATAATAAATAATGATATTTGAAGCGCTTCACAATGTGCATAAAAATGAATATATATGAATAAATATAAATACTCAAATAAACCTAGCGGTGAGTAAAAATTCCTAAAAAATCCAGCAATCAAAATAGTGTAAAATTATAAAAAATTAGTGACACCAAAAGTGTAAAAAAATCCACATAAAAAATCCACATAAAAATAAATATATAGGGATGTATTCATAAGGTTCAATTATACAAGTGTAGAATCCGATTGGTATAGAGCTTTGATCCAGTCCCACTAGCAAAGCTGTTTAAAAACACTTGCTTAATTAAGGTGCTCATTGACCTTTATAGTAACAATGTTTCTTTTGCTTCTGTTCACAACCAATGTGAGAATCATAAAACAGATCTCATTTGACAGGCAGATAAGAGAAAAAACCAATCATTGTGCAATAGGTAGGATACCAAGGTACACAGGCAAACTTCAATCCACTCACGTGTGCCTTATAATGATAAGGCATATGCAGGTTTTACTATAGCAGTCAGCCGCCTTAGACAGGAGCAGATTCACTGCAGTACACTGAGTGATACTGCTGATCTGCACAGAGCGTCCTTGGCTCCTCCCACGCATTACATCACAGTCACGTGACTTTTTCAAGGATCCTTGAAAAAGTCACGTGACTGTGATGTAACGCGTGGGAGGAGCCAAGGACGCCCTGTGCAGATCAGCAGTATCACTCAGTGTACTGCAGTGAATCTGCTCCTGTCTAAGGCGGCTGACTGCTATAGTAAAACCTGCATATGCCTTATCATTATAAGGCACACGTGAGTGGATTGAAGTTTGCCTGTGTACCTTGGTATCCTAACTATTGCACAATGATTGTTTTTTTCTCTTATCTGCCTGTCAAATGAGATCTGTTTTATGATTCTCACATTGGTTGTGAACAGAAGCAAAAGAAACATTGTTACTATAAAGGTCAATGAGCACCTTAATTAAGCAAGTGTTTTTAAACAGCTTTGCTAGAGGGACTGGATCAAAGCTCTATACCAATCGGATTCTACACTTGTATAATTGAACCTTATGAATACATCCCTATATATTTATTTTTATGTGGATTTTTTATGTGGATTTTTTTACACATTTGGTGTCACTAATTTTTTATAATTTTACACTATTTTGATTGCTGGATTTTTTAGGAATTTTTACTCACCGCTGGGTTTATTTGAGTATTTATATTTATTCATATATATTCATTTTTATGCACATTGTGAAGCGCTTCAAATATCATTATTTATTCTTTTTAAGTGACTCTGAAAACACTCTTTTTTGATAGCAGCCTCACTTGGTTTTCTGTGTAATTATCAGCTATTTAGCATCACAGTGCTTTGTGTTTTATATCTTCTACACCAAAATAATGTTGTCAGATGTGAGAAATCAAAATATATTGAGTAAATCACGATAAATAGTAACGAAATACATTTGTGAGAAGTGTGTGTGAATATGAGCAGCAAAACGACTTAATTCTTGTCACATTATAAAGAAGAAGAGAGTGCGCTGTATTAAACCATTTTTAACATTGCAGCGTGACGAAAGTGCTGTATCCATTGCGAACGCTAAGTTTACCAGACCGAGCTGTTCCGTGTCGGAATTTCTTCTGAGCATGCGTGGCACTTTGTGCGTCGGAACAGGCCACACACGGTCGGAATTGACGCGATCGGATTTTGTTGTCGGAAAATTTTATCTCCTGCTCTCAAACTTTGTGTGTGTGTCGGAAAATTCGATGGAAAATGTCCGATGGAGCCCACACACTGTCGGAATTTCCAACAACACGCTCCAATCGGACATTTTCCATCGGAAAATCCGACCCTGTGTACGGGGCATTACAGTGTTGTGGCACCAGCACCAACACCACCACCAAAGGCCCAATTTTTCAGCCCCTGTTCAACAGGGGCATGTAATTACAATTCTTGATCTAATGTTTCACAGCAGGGCCCATTCCAGTGCCCACTAAGAGTAACTGTGAGGACTTACAGTGTTGTGGCACCAGCACCACCACCACCATCACCAAAGGCCCAATTTTTCTGGCCCTGTTCAACAGGGGCATGCAATTACAATTCTTGATCTAATATTTCACAGCAGGGCCCTGTTAGGGCTTACAGTGTTGAGGCCACAACAACACCTAAGGCCCAAATTTCTGCTGAGTATATAGGGCAGGCCCCTACTTTCAAACATCCAACTTACAAACGACTCCTACTTGCAAACGGAAGGAGACAACAGGAAGTGAGATGAATTCTACCCCATAGGAAGGGAAATTCTCTCCTGTAAGAGTTAATATGGGAAAAACTTTTCTCCTTTCCACTGATGCTTTATCACCAATCCTTGTTTCACTAAAACCCTCCAAATTTTCAAAAAACATTTGTCATTGGGACAAAAAGTGAGGTGAAATCTTCTGAAGAGGAGCACACAGACAGCAAAACAAATGTTACAGGGATGATAACCCTTCCCTATGTTTTCCAAAAAGCTTAAAAACAGATTTTTTGGCTGGAGCTACACTTTAAAAATGTACCAGTTCAAAATTACAAACAGATTCTACTTAACAACAAACCTACAGTCCCTGTCTTGCTTGCACTGCCTGTATACTGCTGTTCAGAGTATAAAGGGCCTGGGGGCCACACGCCTTCCTTTTTTTAATTTGGGTGCGGGGTTCCCCTTAATATCCATACAGGACCCAACGTGCCTGGTAATGGACTGTAAAGTACCCATGCCATTTGTCTCACTAATTTTCATCCACATTGCCAGGACCCGACATTACATTAAAGCCGCAAGCAGTTTTAAATGACTTTTTTCCTTTAAAAATGTAATTTTGTGCAGGAACTGTTCTAAGCACGGGAAACAGGTGCGAATTTACAGGCATACTATAGACACCCCCCATGTACGATATTTAAAGGAATATTTCACTTTTTTTTTTTTTAACTTTAAGCATCATTAAAATCACTGCTCCCAAAAAAACGGCCATTTTTAAAAGTTTTTTTTGCATTAATACATGTCCCCTGGGGCAGGACCCGGGTCCTCAAACCTTTTTTAGGGCAATAGCATGCAAATTAGCCTTTAAAATTAGCACTTTTGATTTTGAACGTTCGAGTCCCAGAGACGTCAATGGGGTTCTAACGTTCGTGCGAATTTTCGGTCCATTCGCAGGTTCGGTCCAAAGTGTAGCTCCAGCCAAAAAATCTATTTTTAAGCTTTTTGGAAAACATAGGAAAGGGTTATCACCCCTACAAGATTTGTTTTGCTGTTTGTGCACCTCTTTAGAAGATTTCACCTCACTTTCTGTCCCCATGACAAATGTTTTTAGAAAATTTGGGGTTTTTAGTGAAACAAGGATTGGTGATAAAGCATCAGTGAAGAGGAGACATGTTTTTCCCATATTAACTTTTACAGGAGAGAATTTCCCTTCCTAGGAGTAGATTTCATCTCACTTCCTGTTGTCTCCTTCCGTTTGCAAGTAGGAGTCGTTTGTAAGTTGGATGTTTGAAAGTAGGGGCCTGCCCAATATACTCTGCAGAAATTGGGGCCTTAGGTGTTGGTGAGGGCCTTAGCCCTCACAGTTACTCTTGGTGGGCGCAGGAATGGGCCCTGCTGTGAAATATTAGATCAAGAATTGTAATTACATGTCCCTGTTGAACAGGGGCTGAAAAATTGGGCCTGAGGCACTGGTACCACAACACTGCAACCCCTCACAGATGCTATAGTTGGAGCGCAGGAATGAGCCCTGATGCAAAATATTGCATCAAAAATTGTAATTATACGCCCCTGTTAAACAGGGGCTGAAAATTTGGGCCTTGGGCACTGCTGCTGGTGCAACAACATTGCAACCCCTCACAGATACTCTAGTTGAAGCACAGAAATGAGCCCTGCTGCAAAGTATTGCATCAAAAATTGTAATTACACGCCCCTGTTAAACAGGGGCTGAAAAATTGGGCCTTGGGCACTGGTGGCGGTGCCCAGAACCAAAAATGTTCTTACAAGCTATCAGCATGAAAATTGAGGAGGAAGAGGATTGTCACTCAGCATAACAGGATAGTCACTCAGCATCAGCATAGGCAGTCTTGAAGGGATCTCACATTTTAAAAAAAATCAATCGGTTACATCAGCATCAGGTGCTTGGTAGCTGGTGATCCAAGACTGATTCATTTTTATGAAGGTCAGCCGATCGACCGATTCGGTGGACAGGCACACCCTGTGATCGGTTACAAAGCCTGCAGTAGCACTGAATATGCGTTCCGAAAGAACGCTGGATGCAGGACAGGCCAGTAGCTCAATTGCATACTGCGCAAGCTCTGGCCAGTGATCCATCCTCAAGACCCAATAACCCAGAGGATTTTTGGTGGGAAAGGTGTCCAAGTCTGATCTTGCCCCTAGGTAATCCTGCACCATGTGAATCAGACGCTGGCAATGGTTGCTGGAGCCGATCAGACCTTGGGGCTGTGGAGTAAAAAATTTGTCTGAACGCATTGGTCAGACGGCCACTTTTTACACTGCTCCTTCTGTGACTGACCGAAGCCTCAGCAACACCTTGTCCAGGAGGACCAGGAAATTGTAACCTCCCAGGCTCTGGAAACGTGTTGCACAAAACTTTCTGCAAGGCCTCCCGATGATGTTTCATCCTCTGCACCCTCTGTGATGGCCAGATAAGGTCTGCAACCTTACCCTTGTAACGTGGATCGAGGAGGGTTGCCAGCCAGTAATGATCCCTCCCCTTGATACCACGAATACGAAGATCCTTCCGCAGGCTTTGCAGGATCAGGGAGGCCATGCAGCTTAGGTTTGCTGCGGCATTCGGTCCAGAGTCCTCTGGGTCACTAAGGACGACATGATCCGAAGCCACCTCCTCCCAGCCACGTACAAGTCCATGGGTTTCTTCTGACTGTAAATGATCCCTTGAAGACTGCTGCTAATGCTGAGTGCCAGTCTCCACCTCCATGCTGACACAATCCTCCTCCTGCCTCAAGTGCCCTGTCCATTATTCCACGCAGCATGTGCTCCAACAGGTGGACAAGAGGGACAGTGTCAGTGATGCATGCACTGTCACTGCTCACCATCCTCATGGCCTCCTCAAATGGTGACAGGACAGTGCATGCATCCCTGATCATAGCCCACTGGCGTGGGGAAATAAAACAAGGTCCCTGACCCTGTCCTGGTGCCATAGTCGCATAGGTACTCATTGATGGCCCTCTGCTGCGTGTGCAGCCGCTGCAGCGTGGCCAACGTTGAGTTCCACCTGGTGGGCATGTCACAGATTAGGCGGTTCTTGGGCAGGTTAAATTCCTTTTGGAGGTCAGCCAGCCAAGCACTGGCATTATATGACCTGCGGAAATGCACACAGGACATCCTGTAAGCCCGGGTACCTGCCCAAGAACCGCTGCACCACCAAGGTAAGGACGTGAGCCAAACAGGGCACATGGGTCAGTTGTCCCTGTCGGAGGCTGGAGAGGAGGTTGGTGCCATTGTTGCAAACCACCATACCTGGCTTAAGCTGGCATGGTGTCAACCACCTCTGAAGCTGCCCCTGCAGAGCTGACAGAATCTCTGCCCCAGTGTGACTCCTATCCCCCAAGCACAGCAGCTCAAGCACCGCATGGCATCTTTTTGCCTGCGTGTTTGCGTAGCCCCTTGAAGTCTACGGAGCACCGCTGGTTCCGAGGACAAATCAGCACAGGAAGAGGCCATGGAGAAAGAAGAAGAGGAGGGGGTGGAGGAGAAAGGTGTGGCAGAATCACCACTAGTAGAATTTTGGAGGCGAGGTGGCGGAACAACCTCCAACACTACTGCACCCTGTCCTGCATCCTTCCCAGCTGCCAGAAGAGTCACCCAGTGCGCAGTGAAAGATAGGTAACTACCCTGTCCATGCCTGCTGGACCAAGAGTCAGCGGTAATATGCACCTTACCACTGACCGCCCTGTGCAGCGAGGCCAAGACATTGACTTCCACATGTCGGTAGAGAGCTGGAATCACCTCCGTGAGAAAAAGTGGCGTTTGGGAACCTGCCACTGAGAAACTGCACATTCCACAAACTCACGGAAGGGGGCAGAGTCTACCAACTGAAAAGGCAGCAGTTGAAGTGCTAGCAATTTAGCCAAGCTAGCATTTAACTGCTGGGCATGTGGATGGCTGGGAGCAAACTTCTTTCGGTGGTGCAGCAGCTGGGGCAGGGAAATTTGCCTGGTACAATCTGACGTTGGTGTACCGATAGCAGATTGCCCGCAAGTACTTGGCTGTGACACACCTAATTCTACACCTTCATTTCTCTCAGTGCAGGTTTCAGAGAGGACTGAAGGTATAGTGCGGTTGGAGATCCCAGCTGATGAGGAGCAAGGAGAGGTCCACTTTGTTCTTTGGTGTGGGTCTTTTAGGTACGCTTGCCAACGAACTGCATGGCAGGTCAACATATGTCTGGTCAAGCATGTGGTACCCAAGTGGGTGATGTTTTGGCCACGCGAGATACGCTTGAGACATATGTTGCAAATAGCAGCGGTGGGATCTGATGCACTCGTCTCAAAAAAGGCCCACACCAAAGAACTTTTGGAATAACGCGCAGAGACAGCAGCGCCCTGCACATGCAGAGCTCTGTGGTGTGATGCAGTCAGTGTGCTGCCCTTAAGCTGGCCCCTGGAGGGCATCCTGCCTTGATGGAGAAGGGCCTCCTCCTCCTCTCTCCTATCAGGCACCCACGTGGAGTCAGTGACCTCATCATCCCCTCCCTCCTCATCACTGGAGCAAACCTGGTAGTATGCTGCAGCTGGGGGAACATGACTGCCAGATTGCTGTCCTTCTTGGGCAACCCCTCTCTCTGGGCTCACGTTACTGCCTTCCTCTAGCTGGATACCATCATCAGAGCCTTCAAAACGCTGGGCATCCTCCTGGAGCATGTACCCAACATAGTGGTCAAACTTCGGGGGACTCCTCAGGAGGACATGGTGGGGCTAGGGAAGGAGTGACTGATGCCATTGAGCCAAGGAAAGAGGCCACGTTGGCAGCTGCTTTGCCAGACAAAGTTAGCTTTAGGTGCACACTGTGCAGATTGAGCCGCACAGTACACTAACTGTAAATACTGTAGCTGACTGCCTGTGGTATTGATAGGATCAGAACAACAGCAATTTTCTTCAAGTAGCTTTAGGTGCACACTGTGCAGAGGACACAGTACACTAACTGTTAATACTGTAGCTGCCTGCCTGTGGTACTAATAGGATCAGAAGAACACCAGCAATTTTCTTCAGGTAGAATTAGGTGCACACTGGGCAGAGGACACAGTACACTAACTGTAAATAGTGCAGCTGCCTGCCTGTGGTATTAATAGGATCAGAACAACAGCAATTGTCTTCAGGTAGCTTTAGGTGCACACTGTGCAGAGGACACAGTACACTAACTGTAAATACCGTAGCTGCCTGCCTGTGGTACTAATAGGATCAGAAGAACACCACCAATTTTCTTCAAGTAGCTTTAGGTGCACACTGTGCAGAGGACACAGTACACTAACTGAAAATACTGTAGCTGCCTGCCTGTGGTACTAATAGGATCAGAAGAACACCAGCAATTTTCTTCAGGTAAAATTAGGTGCACACTGGGCAGAGGACACAGTACACTAACTGTAAATAGTGCAGCTGCCTGCCTGTGGTATTAATAGTATCAGAACAACAGCAATTGTCTTCAGGTAGCTTTAGGTGCACACTGTGCAGAGGACACAGTACACTAACTATAAATACCGTAGCTGCCTGCCTGTGGTACTAATAGGATCAGAAGAACACCACCAATTTTCTTCAGGTAGCTTTAGGTGCACACTGTGCAGATGACACAGTACACTAACTGAAAATACTGTAGCTGCCTACCTGTGGTACTAATAGGATCAGAAGAACACCAGCAATTTTCTTCAGGTAGAATTAGGTGCACACTGTGCAGAGGACACAGTACACTAACTGTAAATAGTGCAGCTGCCTGCCTGTGGTATTAATAGTATCAGAACAACAGCAATTGTCTTCAGGTAGCTTTAGGTGCACACTGTGCAGAGGACACAGTACACTAACTGTAAATACCGTAGCTGCCTGCCTGTGGTACTAATAGGATCAGAAGAACACCACCAATTTTCTTCAGGTAGCTTTAGGTGCACACTGTGCAGATGACACAGTACACTAACTGTAAATACTGTAGCTGCCTGCCTGTGGTACTAATAGGATCAGAAGGACACCACCAATTTTCTTCAGGTAGCTTAAGTGCACACTGTGCAGAGGACACAGTACACTAACTGTAAATACTGCAGCTGCCTGCCTGTGGTACTAATAGGATCAGAAGAACACCAGCAATTTTCTTCAGGTAGCTTTAGGTGCACACTGTGCAGAGGACACAGTACACTAACTGTAAATACTGCAGCTGCCTGCCTGTGGTATTAATAGTATCAGAACAACACCAATTTTCTTCAGGTAGCTTTAGGTGCACACTGTGCAGAGGACACAGTACACTAACTGTAAATACTGCAGCTGCCTGCCTGTGGTACTAATAGGATCAGAAGAACACCAGCAACTTTCTTCAGGTAGCTTTAGGTGCACACTGTGCAGAGGACACAGTACACTAACTGTAAATACTGTAGCTGCCTGCCTGTGGTATTGATAGGATCAGAACAACAGCAATTTTCTTCAAGTAGCTTTAGGTGCACACTGTGCAGAGGACACAGTACACTAACTGTTAATACTGTAGCTGCCTGCCTGTGGTACTAATAGGATCAGAAGAACACCAGCAATTTTCTTCAGGTAAAATTAGGTGCACACTGGGCAGAGGACACAGTACACTAACTGTAAATAGTGCAGCTGCCTGCCTGTGGTATTAATAGGATCAGAACAACAGCAATTGTCTTCAGGTAGCTTTAGGTGCACACTGTGCAGAGGACACAGTACAATAACTGTAAATACCGTAGCTGCCTGCCTGTGGTACTAATAGGATCAGAAGAACATCACCAATTTTCTTCAGGTAGCTTTAGGTGCACACTGTGCAGATGACACAGTACATTAACTGTAAATACTATAGCTGCCTGCCTGTGGTACTAATAGGATCAGAAGAACACCACCAATTTTCTTCAAGTAGCTTTAGGTGCACACTGTGCAGAGGACACAGTACACTAACTGAAAATACTGTAGCTGCCTGCCTGTGGTACTAATAGGATCAGAAGAACACCAGTAATTTTCTTCAGGTAGAATTAGGTGCACACTGTGCAGAGGACACAGTACACTAACTGTAAATAGTGCAGCTGCCTGCCTGTGGTATTAATAGGATCAGAACAACAGCAATTGTCTTCAAGTAGTTTTAGGTGCACACTGTGCAGAGGACACAGTACACTAACTGTAAATACCATAGCTGCCTGCCTGTGGTACTAATAGGATCAGAAGAACACCACCAATTTTCTTCAGGTAGCTTTAGGTGCACACTGTGCAGATGACACAGTACACTAACTGTAAATACTGTAGCTGCCTGCCTGTGGTACTAATAGGATCAGGAGAACACCACCAATTTTCTTCAGGTAGCTTTAGGTGCACACTGTGCAGAGGACACAGTACACTAACTGTAAATACTGCAGCTGCCTGCCTGTGGTACTAATAGGATCAGAAGAACACCAGCAATATTCTTCAGGTAGCTTTAGGTGCACACTGTGCAGAGGACACAGTACACTAACTGTAAATATTGCAGCTGCCTGCCTGTGGTATTAATAGGATCAGAACAACACCAATTTTATTCAGGTAGCTTTAGGTGCACACTGTGCAGAGGACACAGTACACTAACTGTAAATACTGTAGCTGCCTGCCTGTGGTATTAATAGGATCAGAACAACAGCAACTGTCTTCAGGTAGCTTTAGGTGCACACTGTGCAGAGGACACAGTACACTTATGCCCCGTACACACGGTCGGACTTTGTTCGGACATTCCGACAACAAAATCCTAGGATTTTTTCCGACGGATGTTGGCTCAAACTTGTTTTGCGTACACACGGTCGCACAAAGTTGTCAGAATTTCCAATCGCCAACAACGCGGTGATGTCAAGCACGTACGATGAGACTAGAAAAGGCCAGTTCAGAACCAAGCGCTGCATCCCTTTACTCCTTTTGCTAATCTTGTGTTAGTAAAAGTTTGGTGAGAGACGATTCGCGCTTTTTCAGATTCATGGCTTTCAGATCGTTTTCTGCGGTTCAGTTTGTGCTTTTGGGTTTGTATCTGCTCTTCAGTGCGTGAAAGCAAGTTCCGCGTGACTTTAAGTAGTCATTGTGTTCTTGTTCGTTCGTTACTGTTTTTCAGGTCGCTCTTCACAGGCCTTGCTGTTCTTCAGTGCGTTCTGTTACTTCGTTCTGAGCAGCCGACCGTTTTCTAGCCATGTTTCGTATACGTACTCCTCGTAGAGTTCGTGCTGTGCGGGGGCTTGGTGTTGGGGTCCTGACCTTGACACAAGTCCAGTCCATGAACAGGGTGGGGAGGAGTTCATGGACCAAGAATTGGTTGCTTCAGCGTGACCAGTTCTCTCATATGCCTTTGCTCCGTGAGATCCGTGAGAATAATCCTGATGATTTCAGGAACTTTCTCCGGATGACGGACCCCGTATTTCACCGTTTGTTGGTTTTGCTGACCCCCTATATCAGCAGGCAGGATACCTTTATGAGGCAAGCCATCACTCCGGAGCTGAGGTTTGTCGCTACCCTGCGGTACTTGGCGACGGGGAGAAGCCTGCAGGACCTCAAGTTCTCGACAGGCATCTCCCCCCAGGCTCTGGGTATCATTATCCCAGAGACCTGTTCTGCCATCATCCAGGTCCTGCAGAAGGAGTATATGAAGGTAAGATTTTTATCCTTTAATATCACATTTGATTGTATTTAATGTTTGCTAAGATATTGTATATCTTTCCTCATTCCCTAATTACCATGATTGGAATATGCTGTGAATGTCCCCTTTGTCCTCATTCATGCTGGATTTTTAGGTAATTATTTTTTTACTCCTTCATACATATCTGCCTTCACTTACCTCCCCAACATGCTCTCCTGCCCCTATAGTCACCTCATGTAGTCACTCAACAATGTATTTTATCAGCTCCATAGTAGTGCTTTACCCCAAACACCCCCTAAAATGTTTAGAAATGTGATTTTTGCTTTAAATTTAGGCAGAGTGCCAGAGGCTTTTTTTTGTGGTGTCCCTAAATCATTTTTAGTAACCCTCCCTCCCCCCAACTGCTAAGTCAGCTGATCCCAATTCTCTATCTATCCTCAATCATCTATCTGCTGACTTTGCCAAACCCATACACACTATACCCATCTCTTTTGTGGTCAGATGTATGGATGAATTCCCCAAAGCATGTAGTGCAAGGGCCTGCCTGTATACTTTCCAATGGTAGTGTTTAAAGTTTTTGTATTCTATTATTATCTTGATAGGTAATATCATAATGTCCAAATGTCCAAATGTGTACAGTGTGTATTTATATCTTTGTATTATGACACTTCTTACCTGTCCAGTGGGCTGCCAATAGTGTAACTAAGGAGGGGCTGTTCCAAGTAATACCCTGTATTTAGGCATTCATCTCTCAATGAAGTGAAGAGGGTTACCTGTCCAAGATTCCACCCCCCCCCCCCATACTGTTTGTGCCTAATCTGCTTGCCATGTTTATGTGCAAAAATAGTAATTTATTTTTGTTTTCCTCAACAGTTTCCTTCCACGCCACAGGAATGGCAGACTGTGGCCTCCCACTTTGCCCAGCGGTGGGACTTTCCTAACTGCGGAGGGACAATTGATGGGAAACACGTCCACATCGTCCCACCACCCAACTCGGGGTCGTACTATTTCTACTATAAGGGGTTCAATAGTATTGTGATGTTGGCGGTGGTGTCGGCTAATTACGACTTCTTGTATGTGGACGTGGGGAGGAACGGCCGGATGTCCAATGGTGGAGTCATCGCCCAGACGGAGTTCTACAGGCATCTCCAGAATGGCAGCTTGGACTTGCCACCTCCAGAGGACAATGTGGAAGGACTCCCATTCATCTTCGTTGCGGATGAAGCATTTGCGCTCGGGGACCATCTTATGCAGCCATTCCCGATGAGGACCCTCACTCCAGAACAGCGGCTTTTTAATTACCGGCTGGCCAGAGCCAGAAGAGTGGTGGAGAACACATTTGGAATCATGGCCAGCCGGTTCCGCCTATTTCTGACACCCATCCATATGGCGGAGTATAAACTTAATCATCTAATCCTGGCGTGCTGTATTCTCCATAACTTTTTACGCCAACATTCTGTCAACTATGCTGGCTCAGTTGGGCCTGAGGCCGGAAATCTACATGATACAACCCTGACGGCGCTTGAAAATGGCCGTCCTGGCTTGCCCTCCCTGAGTGCCCGTGATGTCCGGTTAAGATAATTTGAGTTCTTTGCGGGTAGGGGGGCCATCAATATGCCAGACAATTTGTGAAGCATTTATCAAAAAAAAAAAAAAAAAAAATCTTTGGTGACATTTACTGCTTGTGTTTGTTTTAGCTGACAGCAATGTGTGGAGTCCTGAAAATGGCGTGATTGTGTAACCTTATACAAAGCACTGTTGGCTGTTATTTACTAAAGGCGTATACACTTTTTATACTACAAGTGCACTTGAAACTGCACTGAAACTGCACTTGTAGTGCAAAGAGGATTTGCCCTTAGGAAATAACTCCCACTTTTGCATAAAACAACTATTACATCACCCCAAAAGTGTTGTAGTGTTGAGACAATAATCCACACATTCTTGAGTAAGCCACTTTTTTATACCTGCACAAGCACATGTGCATTTACCAAAGGTTTTTAAAACAAACCAACATGTTTGTTGTATAACAATTTTTGTAGTAGCATTATCAAAAATTGAAATGTCCATTTCAGATAAAACAGGCCTGTGTAAAACCAACAAGAAAGCCAAAAAACTTGAACTTACAAAGTTCACATTAGGTAAAACCTGAAGGCTATATCAGACATCAGTATTTAGGATCTGGGTTTGATATAGCGTTCAGATGGGGGGAAATCACCCCTGGAAAAGCCAAATTTGGAAGATGCACACAAATTTACCAATGTCAACATGTGCTATCTGCCATCAGGGGGGATCAAGGGACGTGTTTTGGGGGAGCAAGCCCTTCCTCAACGCGACTTTATAATTGAGGAATGGGTTGCACCACCAAAACGCGTCCATTGATCTCCCGTGATGGCAGATAGCACATGTTGGCACACTGTGTGCATCCTCCAAATTTGGCTTTTCAAAACATTTCCAAAAAATTTAAAAGATTGAACCACAATACAAAAAGTGATTTTGTGGGGTTTTAATTAACATCAATTATGTTATTATTTTTTTTAATAACATCATGGATTTTTTGCTGGATGTTTTGCAGTTCGGCATTACACCCCATGATCTCCCCGATCAGGATCTGGGCACTTTCTGAAGTAAAGCGTTCTCTATCCCTCACATCACGAACACCTAAAAAGAGATAAAGAAAAAAAAACAGGTCTCAAAAATCTGCCACCATCCATCTCTTTTACCTGAGCCTGTGGTCACAGACACTCACCTGTTGTGGTGCCAATCTCCACCACGTCTTCTTCTTCCTCCTGCTCAGCTTGTAGCTGTGAGTAGCTGTGAGGAAGGGGTTGCACCCCCAAAACGCGTCCATTGATCTCCCGTGATGGCAGATAGCACATGTTGGCGCACTGTGTGCATCCTCCAAATTTGGCTTTTCGAAACATCGCTCAAAAATTTAAAAGATTGTAGCACACAAAAAAAGATAGTGATTTTGTGGGGTTTTAAATTTGCCCCAAAACATCAATGATGTTATTATTTTTTTGAATCACATCATTGATTTTTTTCTTGAGGTTTTCCAATTCTAAATTACACCCCATGATCTCCCCGATCAGGATCTGGGCACTTTCTGATGTGAAAGGATCTCGATCCATAACATCACGATCACCTAAAAAGAGAGAAAACAAACAAAAACAGGTATCAAAAAACTGCCAGCATCCATCTCTTACCTGAGTCTGTGGTCACAGACACTCACCTGTTGTGGTGCCAATTTCCACCACATCTTCTTCCTCCTCCTGCTCAGCTTGTGTTGGGGGTATTTCACCTTCTTCCAGAGGTGGGGGGTCTCTGGTCTCCTCGGATGAGGGGTGTCCTCTGAGTCTTTTCTCCCCTATGTGAAACAAAAATGGTATAATTAGCACACAGATATTTGATGGCAGAACTATAAATAGGAAACATTGCTTGGAAGTGGGGTACAATTGTCAATTTTAGCAGAGTTCCAAGATGTAGCTTTTTTAGTGTCCTTTGTCAACCTGCAATACTTTACCTGTTTTGTACAAGCTTCACAGATGGAGCCCCCCCCCCTATAGTATGCACTGGAGCACCTGTGTGCCCCCCTAATAAAAAGGGTGTTCTTGTGTCCCACACTAGTGCTCCAGTGTCCAGATGTGAAAACAGCTGCTCAGTGTCCTCTCCTTACACAGAATCTAGTTTGCATTTCATTCTAGTAACAAAGCCATCTACACAACCAAATATTTTGCATCCAAGTACGCCCTAAAAAATGTAGGAAAATGCATATGGCCTAAACAATGGTGTTTTAGAGGCCGAAAAAAAATGTTTGATACGAACGAATAATGGGCCCATGAACATTAAAATTGACATTTTAAACTGTACAACAATTATGAAAAGCATATGGAGCAGCACGAATGTAATAAAGACAAAAAGAATAGGAACACAGCACAACTACTTACTTTTTTGCAGCACTCTCTGGATCTTTCTGTACTGCTCGGGCTCTCTTAATTTCAGGTCCGACCACCGCTTCCTGAGCTGATCTTTCGATCGTCGTACCCCGAAATTCCTGTGCAGACTTTTGACCACTTTCGCAATGATCTTGGCCTTTCTGATATTGGGGTTGGGGTAAGGTCCATACTTTCCATCATAGTCGGCCTTCTTCAGGATGTCAACCATCTCCAACATCTCCCCAAAGGACATATTTGTGGCCTTAAATCTTCTCCTTCTGGGTCGGGACGTGTCCGGATCCGGGCTTTCCTCCCCCTCCTCCTCGTTCCTGTAATTAGCACGCACCTGCTCTGACTCCGCCATGTGCTCTTCACCCACTGCGCCTAACGAAAAGGGGCGGGGAATAGACTAGAAAGAAGGTCAGGGGCGGGCGGAGTTACACGCATGCGCAGTGTGTATATAAAGCGTACCACACGTGTATATTACGTACGATCTGTGAGTGGAGGAAGGAGCATTGGAGGCGCCGATCGTAAGAACGAAGGTAAGAGACATACTTGTGCCTATACTGCTTCTATATTGAGGCCTATATTGTAACAAGATTAGTAGAGTTTGGCCTGACATTAGGGTTTGTCTTGTGTTGTGTCTTGCAGTGAAAATGGATATCTTACAAGATAATGACTTCATGGCAATATTCATTGACATGTTCAGGGAGCTGCCTTGTCTGTGGGAGATCAACCACCCACATTACAGGAACCAAACAAAGAGGAAGGCAGCGCTGGATCAATTGTTGGAAATTGTGAAGCAGGTGATCCCCACGGCAGACATCACATATTTGAAGATCTTAATTGGTGGCCTGAGGAGCACATATCTAAGGGAGCGCCAGAAAGTCCAGGATTCGCAGAGATCCGGAGTAGCAGATGATATCTATGTCCCCAGGATGTGGTACTATGACAGGCTGCATTTTCTGGAAGGTCAGACTGAACCCAGGTCATCACTCTCCAGTCTTCCATCCACGCTTCCTTCCCCTCCAGCTGAGGCTTCTGACACCCAACCTGGGTCTTCCAGGCAGCAACATGTGGAGGAGCCCAGATTGAGCCAGGTATAGCATTCCTCTAAATATTGCTGGTTGTCCAATCAATGATGTTAACTAGATGTTAGTTTCGAGTACTAATTTCTGATTGTGATTGATGATACAAAAACTAAAACCATGTCCCTTTTTCATACACAGGGAAGTCTCAGCCAGGAGGTGGCCGGGCCGAGCTGCCTGATCTGCAGGTCCCTCCCCAACACCTGGAAAGAGAAAGTGGCAGGAGGAGGAGTGCCCTAAAGGAGGCTGCCATAGACCTCTTTTGGAGGGCTACAGAGGCCCTGGGAGCACCACACCCCGTGGAGGAGGACTTCGCTGCCATCATTGCCTCTAAAATGCAGAGGATGGAGGAGGGACAACAACTCATGTGTGAGTCGTTAATATTGGAGGCTCTTAATAAGGGGATGAGGGCCCAAATTACATCTGATACACACCTTTGTGAACTTTTGTACTTCAAAAAGGACAGTTTGTTTGTGAGGATTCTGGTACATTTCAAAAATACAATGTGAAATTAACAAGGGACACCAACAACAAACAATCTCCTTGAGATTAAATAATAAAAGATAATAATGGTGTTGTGGTAACTTGACACACAAAACACACACAAAAATAGTCTGGAGTAAAACTAAAAATAACATTAAACAAAGATCAGCCTTTGAAAAAATACAAACATAAAATCGAAAAGAAAAATGGCTTTAAATCAAAACAAAAGAAATAAAAAAAATTTTGTACGATGTGACAAATAACAATATATTCAGGGAATCCCAAGAAAAAAAAAATAAGTTTGTGAGAAGTGTGTGTGAATATGAGCAGCAAAACTACTTAATTCTTGTCACATTATAAAGAAGAAGAGAGTGCGCTGTATTAAACCATTTTTTACATTGTATCGTGACGAAAGTGCTGTATCCATTGCGAACGCTAATTTTACCAGACCGAGCTGTTCCGTGTCGGAATTTCTTTTGAGCATGCGTGGCACTTTGTGCGTCGGAACAGGCCACATACGGTCGGAATTGACGCGATCGGATTTTGTTGTCGGAAAATTTTATATCCTGCTCTCAAACTTTGTGTGTCGGAAAATCCGATGGAAAATGTGGAGCCCACACACGGTCGGAATTTCCGACAACACGCTCCGATCGGACATTTTCCATTGGAAAATCCGACCATGTGTACGGGGCATAACTGTAAATACTGCAGCTTCCTGCCTGTGGTATTAATAGGATCAGAAGAACACCAGCTATTTTATTCAGGTAGCTTTAGGTGCACACTGTGCATAAGACACAGTACACTAACTGTAAATATTGTAGCTGCCTGCCTGTGGTACTAATAGCATCAGAAGAACACCAGCAATTTTTTTCAGGTAGCTTTAGGTGCACACTGTGCAGAGGACACAGTACACTAACTGTAAATACTGCAGCTGCCTGCCTGTGGTATTAATAGGATCAGAACAACAGCAATTGTCTTCAGGTAGCTTTAGGTGCACACTGTGCAGAGGACACAGTATACTAACTGTAAATACTGTAGCTGCCTGCCTGTGGTACTAATAGGATCAGAAGAACACCACCAATTTTCTTCAGGTAGCTTTAGGTGCACACTGTGCAGAGGACACAGTACACTAACTGTAAATAGTGCAGCTGCCTGCCTGTGGTATTAATAGGATCAGAACAACAGTAATTGTCTTCAGGTAGCTTTAGGTGCACACTGTGCAGAGGACACAGTACACTAACTGTAAAAACTGCAGCTTCCTGCCTGTGTATTAATAGGATCAGAACAATACCAGCTTTTTTCTTCAGGTAGCTTTAGGTGCACACTGTGCAGAGGACACAGTACACTAACTGTAAATACTGTAGCTGCCTGCCTGTGGTACTAATAGGATCAGAAGAACACCACCAATTTTCTTCAGGTAGAATTAGGTGCACACTGTGCAGAGGACACAGTACACTAACTGTAAATAGTGCAGCTGCCTGCCTGTGGTATTAGTAGGATCAGAACAACAGCAATTGTCTTCAGGTAGCTTTAGGTGCACACTGTGCAGAGGACACAGTATACTAACTGTAAATACTGTAGCTGCCTGCCTGTGGTACTAATAGGATCAGAAGAACACCACCAATTTTCTTCAGGTAGCTTTAGGTGCACACTGTGCAGAGGACACAGTACACTAACTGTAAATAGTGCAGCTGCCTGCCTGTGGTATTAATAGGATCAGAACAACAGTAATTGTCTTCAGGTAGCTTTAGGTGCACACTGTGCAGAGGACACAGTACACTAACTGTAAAAACTGCAGCTTCCTGCCTGTGTATTAATAGGATCAGAACAATACCAGCTATTTTCTTCAGGTAGCTTTAGGTGCACACTGTGCAGAGGACACAGTACACTAACTGTAAATACTGTAGCTGCCTGCCTGTGGTACTAATAGGATCAGAAGAACACCACCAATTTTCTTCAGGTAGAATTAGGTGCACACTGTGCAGAGGACACAGTACACTAACTGTAAATAGTGCAGCTGCCTGCCTGTGGTATTATTAGGATCAGAACAACAGCAATTGTCTTCAGGTAGCTTTAGGTGCACACTGTGCAGAGGACACAGTACACTAACTGTAAATACCGTAGCTGCCTGCCTGTGGTACTAATAGGATAAGAAGAACACCCCCAATTTTCTTCAGGTAGCTTTAGGTGCACACTGCGCAGACAATACAGTACACTAACTGTAAATACTGCAGCTGCCTGCCTGTGGTACTAATAGGATCAGAAGAACACCAGCAATTTTCTTCAGGTAGCTTTAGGTGCACACTGTGCAGAGGACACAGTACACTAACTGTAAATACTGTAGCTGCCTGCCTGTGGTACTAGTAGGATCAGAAGCATACCAGCAATTTTCTTCAGGTAGAATTAGGTGCACACTGTACAGAGGACACAGTACACTAACTGTAAATAGTGCAGCTGCCTGCCTGTGGTATTAATAGGATCAGAACAACAGCAATTGTATTCAGGTAGCTTTAGGTGCACACTGTGCAGATGACACAGTACACTAACTGTAAATACTGCAGCTGCCTGCCTGTGGTACTAATAGGATCAGAAGAACACCACCCATTTTCTTCAGGTAGCTTTAGGTGCACACTGTGCAGAGGACACAGTACACTAACTGTAAATACTGCAGCTGCCTGCCTGTGGTACTAATAGGATCAGAAGAACACCAGCAATTTCCTTCAGGTAGCTTTAGGTGCACACTGTGCAGAGGACACAGTACACTAACTGAAAATACTGTAGCTGCCTGCCTGTGGTACTAATAGGATCAGAAGAACACCACCAATTTTCTTCAGGTAGCTTTAGGTGCACACTGTGCAGAGGACACAGTACACTAACTGTAAATACTGCAGCTTCCTGCCTGTGGTACTAATAGGATCAGAATAACACCAGCAATTTTCTTCAGGTAGCTTTAGGTGCACACTGTGCAGAGGACACAGTACACTAACTGTAAATGCTGCAGCTGCCTGCCTGTGGTATTAATAGGATCAGAACAACAGCAATTGTCTTCAGGTAGCTTTAGGTGCACACTGTGCAGAGGACACAATGCACTAACTGTAAATACTGTAGCTGCCTGCCTGTGGTACTAATAGGATCCGAAGAACACCACCAATTTTCTTCAGGTAGCTTTAGGTGCATACTGTGCAGAGGACACAGTACACTAACTGTAAATACTGCAGCTGCCTGCCTGTGGTAATAATAGGATCAGAACAACAGCAATTTTCTTCAGGTAGCTTTAGGTGCACACTGTGCAGAGGATACAGTACACTAACTGTAAATACTGTAGCTTCCTGTATGTGGTACTAATAGGATCAGAAGAACTCCACCAATTTTCTTCAGGTAGCTTTAGGTGTACACTGTGCAGAGGACGCAGTACACTAACTGTAAATACTGCAGCTGCCTGCCTGTGGTATTAATAGGATCTGTCATGAAATGGTTCACCCGTTGGTGTCACTGTCGGTCTCTTGGATCTTAGTACCAGTGTCCACCAGCGGTTGTCTTCCAACATCCAGGACCTGTAGTAAGAGGACTCACCTGCTGGTGGCACTGTTGCATCCTTGGGCCATAGTACCGGTGTCCACCAGCGGGTGTACTCCGGCACTGTGGAGCAGACAGCACCCTCTGCGCTCAGGTGTAACATGAGGTCAATTACTGCAGCCTTATAAATACCCGGCAAGCCCTCACATGCTTGCCTTGGTATCTTTCTTCCTTGCGCCCTAACCTGTAACCTGTAACTTGTAACCGTATCTGAACCTGAGCCTGCTCCTGAGCCTGTATCCGATCCCATCTTGATCCTGTCCCTCCTGTGTTCCTATTCCCTTGTAGCCATATCCCATCCATTATCTCCCTCTCCTATCCTGCCCTTGTTCAGTTGCTGATCCCCTGTGTATGACCCTGGCCTGGCTTACATGTTTGATTTCGGTACTTCCCTTTGGCTGTATATATTATCTGTTGTCTGTGGGTTTCTGTTGGTTGGTTGAGCACTATTTGTATTTGGGGTGTTTGTTTATTTATATCACTTATCTTAAATAAACATTATTCTTATTTCACTTTACATGCGTTTTGGTTTCCTCTTTGCAGTCCACACAATCTGGTCACACCTGTTCATGACAGTATACCAAGGCCATCTCTGACCAGAAGTGGCTGCACAGGGGAACCATCTTGGTTCTGTTTCACGTTGCTGGGATGAATTCAGATATAATTGTTCAGGGCAGTGTACTGTTTGAGGAGGTTCAGCCTTTGATTGGAATGTGTACAGAGCTGGCTCTGCCTTGTATCCTAAAGGGCCATGATGACTTTTCTCCCCCCTTCAGCATTAACCAGGTTGCGTCCTTAGTATGGCTGTTGGAGGATGACTCTGCATCCTTTTTGGAGCATTATTCGGTTTGTCCAGTTGTTGAAAGATTGTATAGATGAAGTGCAGTCCCTGGTCAGACAGAGGGTATGTGAGCCCACTTTTGTGCTACCTGTACTTCAGGCATGGTCAGACCTGTTATGCCCAGCTTCTGTCAGCTCTCCACAAACCAGACCTGCTACTAAACACCTGCCTGCTCAGATGTCCTTTCTCCCATCACCCCTGGCAACCTCAGCTACAGTCCAATATACCCTGCTCCCCACCAAGTATCAATACCCTGTTTCTACTTCCTGCACCTATCCTGCCTTTAACCCACCTGCCTCTTCTCTAATACCTGCAACTTCCCCACAAGAACTTCCTCTGGCCGCTGTTCCCCCTTCCTTGCCATATCCCAGCCCTTCCTTTCAGTATGCCTCACCTCCTGTCTACAGTCCTACAGCCACCTACAGATCTCCAGCAGTTAAGCCAAAGAAGAAACGGAAGTTCTTCCCCACTCACACGATCCTGCCAGTAACCCAACTTGCTTCCACACCAACCAACCTGTTCCAGCCTGCGTTCATGCCAGTTGAACTTGATGACCCACCTAAACCTGCCAACCCAGTGCCTGCTATCCAGCCTGATGTGCCTGCCTTCCAGCCCGAGGTACCTACCTTCCAGTCTGATGTGCCCGCTTTCCAATCTGATGTCTTGATGCCTGCCTTCCAGCCCAAAGTCTCAGTGCCTGCCTTCCAGCCTGATGTGCCTGCCTTCCAGCCTGATGTGCCTGCCTTCCAGCCAGATGTGTCCGCTTTCCAGTCTGATGTCTTGTTGCCTGCCTTCCAGCCCGAAGTCTCGGTACCTGCCTTCCAGCCTGATGTGCCTACCTTCCAGTCTGATGTGCCCGCTTCCCAGTCTGATGTCTTGATGCCTGCCTTCCAGTCTGATGTGCCTGCCTTCCAGTCTGATGTGCCTGCCTTCCAGTCTAATGTGCCTACCTTCCAGTCTGATGTGTCCACTTTCAAGTCTGATGTACCCGCTTTCCAGTCTGATGTCCCGATGCCTGCCTTCCAGGCCAAAGTCTCGGTGCCTACCTTCCAGTCTGATGTGTCCACTTTCCAGTCTGATGTACCCGCTTTCCAGTCTGAAGTCTCGGTGCCTGCCTTCCAGCCTGATGTGCCTACCTTCCAGCCAGATGTGTCCGCTTTCCAGTCTGATGTCTTGTTGCCTGCCTTCCAGCCCGAAGTCTCGATACCTGCCTTCCAGCCCAAAGTCTCGGTGCCTGCCTTCCAGCCTGATGTGCCTGCCTTCCATCCTGATGTGCCTGCCTTCCAGCCAGATGTGTCCGCTTTCCAGTCTGATGTCTTGTTGCCTGCCTTCCAGCCCGAAGTCTCGGTACCTGCCTTCCAGCCTGATGTGCCTACCTTCCAGTCTGATGTGCCCGCTTCCCAGTCTGATGTCTTGATGCCTGCCTTCCAGTCTGATGTGCCTGCCTTCCAGTCTGATGTGCCTGCCTTCCAGTCTAATGTGCCTACCTTCCAGTCTGATGTGTCCACTTTCAAGTCTGATGTACCCGCTTTCCAGTCTGATGTCCCGATGCCTGCCTTCCAGGCCAAAGTCTCGGTGCCTACCTTCCAGTCTGATGTGTCCACTTTCCAGTCTGATGTACCCGCTTTCCAGTCTGAAGTCTTGGTGCCTGCCTTCCAGCCTGATGTGCCTACCTTCCAGTCCGATGTGTCCGCTTTCCAGTCTGATGTCTTGATGCCTGCCCTCCAGCCTGAAGTCTCGGTGCCTGCCTTCCAGCCTGATGTATCTACCTTCCAGTCTGATGTGCCCGCTTTCCAGCCTGATGTCTCGATGCCTGCCTTTCAGTCTGATGTGCCCACTTTCCAGTCGGGGCCCGCTTTCCAGTCTGATGTGCCTGCCTTCCAGCCTGGTGTCTCAGCGCCTGCCTTCCAGCCTGATGTCTCGGTGCCTGCCCTCCAGCCGAATGTCTTGGTGCCTGCCTTCCAGCTTGATGTGCCCGCTTCCCAGTCTGATGTGTCCACTTCCCAGTCTGATGTCCTGATGCCTGCCTTCCAGCCCGAAGTCTTGGTGCATGCCTTCCAGTCTGATGTGCCCGCTTCCCCGTCTGATGTCTTGATGCCTGTCTTCCAGCCCGAAGTCTTGGTGCATGCCTTCCAGTCTGATTTGCCCTCTTCCCAGTCTGATGTGCCCACTTCCCAGTCTGATGTCTTGATGCCTGTCTTCCAGCCCGAAGTCTTGGTGCATGCCTTCCAGCCTAATGTGCCCGCTTCCCAGCCTGATGTGCCTGCCTTCCTGCCTGATGTGCCCACCTTCCAGCCTGATGTCTCGGTGCCTGCCTTCCAGCTTGATGTCTCCACTTCCCCGTCTGATGTGCCCGCTTCTCAGTCTGATGTCTTGGTACCTGCCTTCCAGCCTGGTGTCTCGTTGCCTGCCTTCCAGGCCAAAGTCTCGGTGCCTACCTTCCAGTCTGATGTGTCCACTTTCCAGTCTGATGTACCCACTTTCCAGTCTGAAGTCTCGGTGCCTGCCTTCCAGCCTGATGTGCCTACCTTCCAGTCAGATGTGTCCGCTTTCCAGTCTGATGTCTTGATGCCTGCCTTCCAGCCTGAAGTCTCGGTGCCTGCCTTCCAGCCTGATGTATCTACCTTCCAGTCTGATGTGCCCGCTTTCCAGCCTGATGTCTCGATGCCTGCCTTTCAGTCTGATGTGCCCACTTTCCAGTCAGGGCCCGCTTTCCAGTCTGATGTGCCTGCCTTCCAGCCTGGTGTCTCAGTGCCTGCCTTCCAGCCTGATGTCTCGGTGCCTGCCCTCCAGCCGAATGTCTCGGTGCCTGCCTTCCAGCTTGATTTGCCCGCTTCCCAGTCTGATGTGCCCGCTTCCCAGTCTGATGTCCTGATGCCTGCCTTCCAGCCCGAAGTCTTGGTGCATGCCTTCCAGTCTGATGTGCCCGCTTCCCCGTCTGATGTCCTGATGCCTGTCTTCCAGCCCGAAGTCTTGGTGCATGCCTTCCAGTCTGATGTGCCCACTTCCCAGTCTGATATCTTGATGCCTGTCTTCCAGCCCAAAGTCTTGGTGCATGCCTTCCAGCCTAATGTGCCCGCTTCCCAGCCTGATGTGCCCGCCTTCCTGCCTGATGTGCCCACCTTCCAGCCTGATGTCTCGGTGCCTGCCTTCCAGCTTGATGTCTCCACTTCCCCGTCTGATGTGCCCGCTTCTCAGTCTGATGTCTTGGTACCTGCCTTCCAGCCTGGTGTCTCGTTGCCTGCCTTCCAGCCAGATGTCTTGATATTGGTGTGTCAGCCTGGAATTTCGGTGCCCGTGTGTCAGCCTGGAGTTTCGGTGCCCGTGTGTCAGCCTGGAGTTTTGGTGCCTGTGTGTCAGCCTAGAGTTTTGGTGCCCGTTACCAGTCTGCTGAGCCGGTGCCCGTTACCCAGTGTGCTGAGCCGGTGCCCGTTACCCAGTCTGCTAAACCGGTGCCCGGTACCCAGTCTACTAACTCGGAGTCCATCACTCGGCCTGTTAAGCCAGTACCCGTTATTCAGCTTGCCGGACCAGTGCCCGGTGTCCAGCTTGCTGGGCTGGGGCCCGTTACCCAGCCTACTGAGCCGGTGCCTGTGATCCAGCCTGCCGTTACGGTGCTCGCTGTTCGGCCTAATGTTACGGAGCCTGCTGCCCGGCTCGATAACCCGGAGCCTGCTGCCCAGCTCAACGACCCGGAGCCTGCTGCCCAGTTTGACGACCCGGAGCCTGCTGCCCAGCTCGACGACCCCGGAGCCTGCTGCCCAGCTCGATGACCCGGAGCTCGTTGTCTGCTCTGATGTGCCTGCTGTCTGCTCTGACGTGCCCGCTGTCTGCTCTGACGTGCCTGCTGTCCGCTCTGATGTGCCCGCTGTCCGGTTTGATGTATCCGCTGCCCAGTATAAAGTACCTGATGCCCAGCCTGACGTGCCCTCATCCGTTGTTCGGTGTGAGGCTATTAACTTTGGACAATTTCATCTAGTTGGAGCGTCCGGAGGCCGCTCCTTTGAGGGGGGGTACTGTCATGAAATGGTTCACCCGTTGGTGTCACTGTCGGTCTCTTGGATCGCAGTACCAGTGTCCACCAGCGGGTGTCTTCCAACATCCAGGACCTGTAGTAAGAGGACTCACCTGCTGGTGGCACCGTTGCATCCTTGGGCCGTAGTACCGGTGTCCACCAGCCTTATAAATACCCGGCAAGCCCTCACATGCTTGCCTTGGTATCTTTCTTCCTTGCGCCCTGACCTGTAATCTGTATCTGTAACCTGTATCTCTATCTGAACCTGAGCCTGCTCCTGAGCCTGTATCCAATTCCATCTTGATCCTGTCCCTCCTGTGTTCCTATTCCCTTGTAGCCATATCCCATCCATTATCTCCCTCTCCTATCCTGCCCTTGTTCAGTTGCTGATCCCCTGTGTATGACCCTGGCCTGGCTTACGTGTTTGATTTCGGTACTTCCCTTTGGCTGTATATATTATCTGTTGTCTGTGGGTTTCTGTTGGTTGGTTGAGCACTATTTGTATTTGGGGTGTTTGTTTATTTATATCACTTATCTTAAATAAAACATTATTCTTATTTCCCTTTACATGTGTTTTGGATTCCTCTTTGCAGTCCACACAATCTGGTCACACCTGTTTATGACAGGATCATAAGAACACCAGCAATTTTCTTCAGGCAGCTTTAGGTGCACACTGTGCAGCGGACACAGTACACTAACTGTAAATACTGTAGCTGCCTGCCTGTGGTACTAATAGGATCAGAAGAACACCAGCATTTTTCTTGAGATAGCTTTAGGTGCACACTGTGCAGAGGACACAGTACACTAACTGTAAATACTGTAGCTGCCTGCCTGTGGTACTAATAGGAACAGAAGAACACCACCAATTTTCTTTAGGTATCTTTAGGTGCACACTATGCAGATGACACAGTACACTAACTGTAAATACTGTAGCTGCCTGCCTGTGGTACTAATAGGATCAGAAGAGCACCACCAATTTTCTTCGGGTATCTTTAGGTGCACACTGTGCAGAGGACACAGTACACTAACTGTAAATCCTGCAGCTGCCTGCCTGTGGTACTAATAGGATCAGAAGAACACCAGCGATTTTCTTCAGGAAGCTTTAGGTGCACACTGTGCAGAGGACACAGTACACTTACTGTAAATACTGCAGCTGCCTGCCTGTGGTATTAATAGGATAAGACAACAGCAATTGTCTTCAGGTAGCTTTAGGTGCACACTGTGCAGAGGACACAGTACACTAACTGTAAATACTGTAGCTACCTGCCTGTGGTACTAATAGGATCAGAAGAACACCAGCAATTTTCTTCAGGTAGCTTTAGGTACACACTGTGCAGAGGACACAGTACACTAACTGTAAATACTGTAGCTGCCTGCCTGTGGTACTAATAGGATAAGAAGAACACCAGCAATTTTCTTCAGGTAGCTTTAATTGCACACTGTGTGGAGGACACAGTACACTTACTGTAAATACTGTAGCTGCCTGCCTGTGGTACTAATAGGATCAGAAGAACACCACCAATTTTCTTCAGGTATCTTTAGGTGCACACTGTGCAGAGGACACAGTACACTAACTGTAAATACTGCAGCTGCCTGCCTGTGGTATTAATAGGATCAGAACAACAGCAATTGTCTTGAGGTAGCTTTAGGCGCACACTGTGCAGAGGACACAGTGCACTAACTGTAAATACTGTAGCTGCCTGCCTGTGGTACTAATAGGATCAGAAGAGCACCAGCAATTTTCTTCAGGTAGCTTTAGGTGCACACTGTGCAGAGGACACAGTACACTAACTGTAAATACTGTAGCTGCCTGCCTGTGGTACTAATAGGATCAGAAGAACACCAGCAATGTTCTTCAGGTAGCTTTAGGTGCACACTGTGCAGAGGACACAGTACACTAACTGTAAATACTGTAACTGCCTGCCTGTGGTACTAACAGGATCAGAAGAACACCAGCAATTTTCTTCAGGTAGCTTTAGGTGCACACTGTGCAGAGGGCACAATACACTAACTGTAAATACTGCAGCTGCCTGCCTGTGGTATTAATAGGATCAGAACAATAGCAATTTTCTTCAGGTAGCTTTAGGTGCACACTGTGCAGAGGACACAGTACACTAACTGTAAATAGTGCAGCTGCCTGCCTGAGGTACTAATAGGATTAGAAGAACACCACCAATTTTCTTCAGGTAGCTTTAGGTACACACTGTGCAGAGGATACAGTACACTAACTGTAAATACTGTAGTTGCCTGCCTGTGGTATTAATAGGATCAGAACAACAACAATTGTCTTCAGGTAGCTTTAGGTGCACACTGTGCAGAGGACACAGTACACTAACTGTAAATACTGCAGCTTCCTGTCTGTGGTATTAATAGGATCAGAAGAACACCAGCTATTTTCTTCAGGTAGCTTTAGGTGCACACTGTACAGAGGACACAGTACACTAACTGTAAATACTGTAGCTGCCTGCCTGTGGTACTAATAGGATCAGAAGAACACCAGCAATTTTCCTCAGGTAGCTTTAGGTGCACACTGTGCAGAGGACACAGTACACTAACTGTAAATACTGCAGCTGTCTGCCTGTGGTATTAATAGGATCAGAACAACAGCAATTGTCTTCAGGTAGCTTTAGGTGCACACTGTGCAGAGGACACAGTACACTAACTGTAAATACTGTAGCTGCCTGCCTGTGGTACTAATTGGATCAGAAGAACACCACCAATTTTGTTCAGGTAGCTTTAGGTGCACACTGTGCAGAGGACACAGTACACTAACTGTAAATACTGCAGCTGCCTGCCTGTGGTATTAATAGGATCAGAACAACAGCAATTTTCTTCAGGTAGCTTTAATTGCACACTATGCAGATGACACAGTACACTTACTGTAAATACTGTAGCTGCCTGCCTGTGGTACTAATAGGATCAGAAGAACACCACCAATTTTCTTCAGGTAGCTTTAGGTGCACACTGTGCAGAGGACACAGTACACTAACTGTAAATACTGCAGCTGCCTGCCTTTGGTATTAATAGGATCAGAACAACAGCAATTGTCTTCAGGTAGCTTTAGGTGCACACTGTGCAGAGGACACAGTACACTAACTGTTAATACTGTAGCTGCCTGCCTGTGGTACTAATAGGATCAGAAGAACACCAGCAATTTTCTTCAGGTAGCTTTAGGTGCACACTGTGCAGAGGGCACAGTACATTAACTGTAAATACTGTACCTGCCTGCCTGTGGTACTAATAGGATCAGAAGAACACCAGCAATTTTCTTCAGGTAGCTTTAGGTGCACACTGTGCAGAGGACACAGTACACTAACTGTAAATACTGCAGCTGCCTGCCTGTGGTATTAACAGGATCAGAAGAACACCACCAATTTTCTTCAGGTAGCTTTAGGTGCACACTGTGCAGAGGACACAGTACAATAACTGTAAATACTGCAGCTGCCTGCCTGTGGTATTAATAGGATCGGAACAATAGCAATTTTCTTCAGGTAGCTTTAGGTGCACACTGTGCAGAGGACACAGTACACTAACTGTAAATACTGCAGCTGCCTGCCTGTGGTATTAATAGGCTCAGAACACCAGCAATTGTCTTCAGGTAGCTTTAGGCGCACACTGTGCAGAGGACACAGTACACTAACTGTAAATACTGTAGCTGCCTGCCTCTGGTACTAATAGGATCAGAAGAACACCAGCAATTTTCTTCAGGTAGCTTTAGGTGCACACTGTGCAGAGGACACAGTACACTAACTGTAAATACTGCAGCTGCCTGCCTGTGGTAATAATAGGATCAGAACAACAGTAATTGTCTTCAGGTAGCTTTAGGTGCACACTGTGCAGAGGACACAGTACACTACCTGTAAATACTGCAGCTTCCTGCCTGTGGTATTAATAGGATCAGAAGAATACCAGCTATTTTCTTCAGGTAGAATTAGGTGCACACTCTGCAGAGGACACAGTACACTAACTGTAAATACTGCAGCTGCCTGCCTGTGGTATTAATAGGATCAGAACAACAGCAATTGCATTCAGGTAGCTTTAGGTGCACACTGTGCAGAGGACACAGTACACTAACTGTAAATACTGCAGCTGCCTGCCTGTGGTATTAATAGGATCAGAACAACAGCAATTGTTTTCATGTAGCTTTAGGTGCACACTGTGCAGAGGACACAGTACACTAACTGTAAATACTGTAACTGCCTGCCTGTGGTACTAATAGGTTCAGAAGAACACCAGCAATTTTCTTCAGGTTGCTTTAGGTGCACACTGTGCAGAGGGCACAGTACACTAACTGTAAATACTGTAGCTGCCTGCCTGTGGTACTAATAGGATCAGAAGAACACCACCAATTTTCTTCAGGTAGCTTTAGGTGCACACTGTGCAAAGGACACAGTACACTAACTGTAAATACTGTAAAAACACCTGCCTGCCTGCCTGTCAGTAGGAAGAGAATAACAGGAACGGATCTAGCTAAACTGAATACAGTGTGTGTATATATATATGAATACAGTGTATATATATATATACTGAATACAGTGTGTATATATATATATATATATATATATATATATATATATATATATATACAACACCTAGGATGCATATATATACACAATACACTGTAAGTGCAGCTAACTGACTCACCAGTGAGTCCTGCAGCAGGAACGAAGGGATCAGCGGAGGGACAGCATGACATGTGCGGACTGCACAGTCACGCTGTTAGTTAGGGCTCTTTAAGAGAAGGGGAGTGGTCAGGACAAGGGAGGCGCTCAGGGGAATTAGTTAGGTGTACAGGGGAAGTGACGTCAGTGTTGAGCGGCGGGGAAGAAGATTCACACGCTCCCACCACTCTGCTTATTACTGTTCCATGGAGATCCCAGCAATGGAGGAGCTGATGTTGCGACTGAGGGAGGCGGCTGCAGAGCGAGGGGGTGAATGGCTGCAGGCTCAGGTAGCGGTGGTGATTCAGGAGAGCGGAGCGGCGGTGAACGGGGGGGGCCCTGAGACTCCACGTGCACGACGGTCCCGGCCGCCGGAGCGCTTCAGCCCTGACACTGCACCTGGTGGTCAGAGGCGTCTGAATGAAGGAAGAAGATCGGTCCATCCACCCCCCAGTGAGAGACAGGCACAAGGCAGCAGGGCTTGCAATGAGAAGAGGACCCAGCGCAGAGGCAGGAGTGGAGGAAAGGGGGAGCCCAGTGGAGCACATGGCTCTGCCCCCCCCGGCTCGTCACAGATGCCAAGAGCAGGCTGCAGGGGATGCGATGGAGGGTACAAGCCATCAGACGGCCCAGCGTAAGAGGAGCGAGACCCAGGGGGCTGGCCATACATCTGAAGTGGCCAGCAGCCCTGCAATTCCCAGAGGGAGGATCAGAAGCGCAGTGACGTGGGTGAGCGGAGGTGGAGAAAGCACAACGGCAGCCCAGAACAGTCAGAGGCGCAGAAGTCCATCAAGGCGGGCATCGCACGGGTCTGGCGGTACACCTGAGAGGGCGGGAAGAGAGAGACAACGCAGACCCACGGCACCCAGAGCAGGTCCTTCTGGGGTGCAGACAGCGGTTGTTCAGCGAGCGGAGGTCAGCGACAGATCGGAGGGTGAGCTGTCCGGGTCAGAGAGGGACGAAGAACAGGTGAATACCTCAGCGGTGGATTCGGGAATGGCGGCTGATGGGCCCAGTCCTGGGCAGCCTGGTGAGTACATTTCCACTTTATCTGTTTCTGATTTATTAGAAAAGCTGCTAGAACAGGGTAAAAACAGGGGGTCCCCCGGGGGGAGTAGTTCAGCGGGGGCGAGAGTGGTTAGGCCCCCTACAGAGCAGCCCAGGGAAGCAGGATTACAGGATTTGTTGGGGGGTTTGCGGGCGTTGGTACAGCGCTTTGAACCTGCGGCGGGTGTCAGCCCGTCCCCAGTTCAGGCGTGGGATACACCGCAGGGGACAGCAGGTACGGCTGCGGCCACTCTACCGGCGACTGGGTTGGCCGGGAACACGGCGGTTACTTCAGTGACGGGCACGGGGTCGGCAGCGGTCGACCCGCCTACGACTTCAGCGGGCGGGCCTGCCCCGGAAGGTCAGGAGAAATCGGTTGAGAAAAAGGCGGAATCAGTTAGGTTGGCGGATTCCGTGAGAAGCGAGGTTTACGTCTGTTTTGAGGGCCCGCTTGGAGCGCATCTCAAGACAGAGGTAAAGGAAAAAATTTGGAAAGGCGAATATGTGGAGATATTCACATTGTTGCCATTAGAAAAGTTCAATCTGGATAGACTGAAGCCTGAGTTGACTAAGAAGGAAGATGAGGAAAAACGCAGATATAGGTTGATCCCGCGTACTTTTTCCAACTGGCTGCAGGCATTTGCCATTTTGGCTAGTGTGATTGGGGAAAAGCACCCGGAACACTGCTCGGCTTTGTTCGTATACCTGGAGACCATTAGTGAGGCACACCGGACGTATGGCGGGATAGCGTGGCTACGGTATGATGAGCAGTTTAGACAACGGATGGCGGTTCGACCGTCGCTACGCTGGGATCACAAGGAT
This sequence comes from Aquarana catesbeiana, assembly GCF_042186555.1. Taxonomy (NCBI): domain Eukaryota; kingdom Metazoa; phylum Chordata; class Amphibia; order Anura; family Ranidae; genus Aquarana; species Aquarana catesbeiana. The sequence continues at coordinate 143,635,653 of NC_133333.1, forward strand.
ATCAGCCTATGGATGAAGCTTATGACAGCGGCGAGGGCTCCCTCACAGTTTTTTTCAGGCAGGGGTCGGAGGTACCACAGCTCCAGGACAACCGACCGACAAAAAATGGGGCTTCTGTTGGCAGTTCAACGAGGGCTCATGTAAGTATGGGGCAAATTGCCGATTTAAGCACACGTGCTCCGGCTGCAGGGGTTCGCATGCATTGTCCAAGTGCTTTAGAAGAGGGAAGGGGCGTGGCGGAGAGCCGGCGAGTAAAAGGGAGGACGCCGGTGCGGGTGGAAAGGATGCGTCCTTTCCTCAGTAGATACCCCGACCGCAAAGCGGCCCAACTATTAGATGCAGGATTCGCGTTTGGTTTTAAAATACCGTGCTCATTAACGGCTGCCCCTCCTATGGTGACTAATTTACGTTCAGCCCTGTTACATCCAACGGTGGTTTCGGAAAAAATTGAGAAAGAGGTAAGTTTAGGCCGCATGTCCGGCCCTTTTACCTCCATTCCCCTTCAGGGCTTGGTGGTATCCCCATTGGGGGTAGTTCCCAAGAAAGAGCCAAACAAGTTCAGGTTGATTCACCACCTTTCCTTCCCGAAAGGTGGGTCGGTCAATGACTCGATTGCGCCAGAGGAGTGTGCGGTGACGTACACTTCTTTTGACGCCGCGGTATCTTGGGTGCGCCGTTACGGACAGGGGTCGCTGATGGCGAAAGCGGATATTGAGTCCGCATTCCGGCTTTTGCCGGTTCACCCGGACAGCTTTCGACTGCTGGGCTGTGCATGGAATGGGGCGTACTACGTGGATCGGTGCCTCCTGATGGGATGCTCCATTTCTTGCGCTCTATTTGAAACCTTCAGCTCATTCTTGGAATGGGTGGTTCGCGACGTATCGGGTATCAACTCGATGGTGCACTATCTTGACGACTTCTTGTGCGTTGGCCCACCGGGTTCCAATATTTGTGCGGTCTTATTGGGAACTTTGCAACATATAGCGGAGCGTTTCGGGGTGCCACTAGCGCCGGAAAAAACTGAAGGCCCTAAGTCCAGCATTGTGTTCTTGGGAATTGAGGTAGATTCCTTGGGAATGGAATGCCGATTGCCGGTGGACAAATTGGAAAGTCTCAAGGCGGAAGTACGGGAGATTACCGGCAGGCGCAAGGTGCAGTTGCGGCAGCTGCAATCATTATTGGGGAAGCTGAATTTTGCTTGCCAAATAATTCCTATGGGCAGGGTGTTTTGCCGACGGTTGTCGGCTGCCACGGCCGGGGTTCACGCCCTCACTCACTTCGTGAGTTTGAAGAAAGAGCACAGGGACGATTTGTGTATTTGGCATGAATTTTTGCAATCATTTAATGGGCGTTCCCTGTGGATGTCAGGTCCCATTAGTAATTGGGACCTTGAATTATTCACGGACGCGGCAGGCTCGACAGGTTACGGTGCGGTATTTCAAAGACATTGGAGTGCCACGCGATGGCCCCAGGCTTGGGGGGAAGCTGGGTTTTTAAAAAACCTTGTCCTCCTGGAACTGTTTCCAATTGTGGTAGCAATGGAAATATGGGGGGAAGCATTCCGTAACATGAAGGTGCGGCTCAACTGCGACAACCTGGGGGTTGTCCAGGTGATCAACCGGCTATCGGCCAAGTCAGAGCCGGTGGTCAGGTTGTTGAGATATTTAGTGTTGCGCTGTTTGAAGTTGAATGCTTTCATCTACGCTGTACACTTACCGGGGGTTGAGAACACCTTGGCTGATTCTCTGTCTCGTTTCCAGTGGGACAGGTTTCGGGAATTGGCACCAGACGCAAGCAGCAGGGGGTTACCTGCCCGGACTGGATGTGGAACGTTGCCTTGGGAACGTGGCAGGGTGGATTCAGCGCTCTGTGAGTAAGGCCATGTGGTACGCCTACTCTAAGGTATGGCAGGAGTGGTTAACATGTTTGCACAATTTGGACATCGATCCGGAAGTCACACAGGCGGTTCTTTATTTCATTAATCTGGGTTTTGAGGGTGAGGTTTCGGCATCGGCCATTGATAAGAAGTTGGCAGGTCTTGCCTTTCTTTTTAAATTGCAAGGGCAACGGGATTATACGAAAGAATTTTGGGTGAAGCAAGCGGTGAAAGGGTACAGGAAAGAGCACAGGAAGAGGGATGGTCGGCGCCATGTGTCTTTTACTATGCTACAGGGCCTGTTCTTTCACATTTCGTCCATTTGTGTGTCGGAGTACGAAAGTGCCTTATTCCGAGCGGCTTTCGCTCTAGCGTTCTACGGAGCGTTAAGGGTTAGCGAGCTAGTTAGCCCGTCCAAGCGGGCACAAGGGGGGCTGCAGTGGCGGACTTGGAGTGTTCGAAGGATTCGGTTAGGATCTGGCTAAAACGGTCAAAAACGGATCAGTTGGGAAAGGGGGTTCAGTTGGAAGTTTTTCGCATTTTGGAATCCACCGTTTGCCCGGTGAGAGCGGTACAATCATTGCGGGACTTACGGCCCAGGTTATCGGGCTCCTTTTTGATGCATGCAAATGGGTTGGCCTTGTCCAAGTTCCAATTTATAGCGGTGTTCAAGAAGTGTTTAGTGGCGGCTGGGTACGATCCCAATAGTTATTCCTCACATTCTTTCCGCATTGGTGCTGCTACAGAGGCAGCCAAAGCCGTGCTTAATGCGGAGGCGGTGAAGCGCATAGGTAGGTGGGATTCTGACAGGTTCAGGCTTTGTATTCGCCCTCATTTACTGTAAAAAAAAAAAATGGGAATATAAAATAAGAAATTTAAGTTATTTTGGGGGTTTAATTTTGGGGTTTAGTGCTGGTTACCGGTAGGGCGCTTACCGTTTTGTTTGTTATCCTTTGTTTCACAGGTGGAGAGGTGGGCTTGGTTTGGATCCTGGGACACTCCTTCGTCTTCTGGGGGGCCAAACGAGCCGATGTTCGGCCTAACGGGAGGCAATTGGGCATTCCAAGGCAGGAAGCGCAGGTCAGATGGATCGGGGTACCGGGCATGCTTTGGAGTAGGGTAAGGTCTGAAGTCCACAGGTTCGCCCGTTGGGACAGGGCACCAAATGTCTTGGTGCTACATGTTGGTGGGAATGACATGGGGTCCAGGTCCATGAGGGAGTTAATACGGGACATTAAATGCGATGTTCTCAGGCTACAGGCAGCATTCCCAGGTATGGTCATTGTGTGGTCGGATATGGTAGGCAGGACATCGTGGCGATGGGCTTGGTCAGCTAAAAAGGTGGACAGGGCCAGGGTAAAAGTAAACAAAGAAGTCAGCAGGTTCATCATACGTAATGGGGGGGTGACGATAAGGCATAGAGAGCTGGAGGTGGACATATGGAGGTACCTTAGGAGTGATGGGGTGCACCTTAACGAAGTTGGCACAGACCTTTGGGCTCTGGGCCTGCAGGAGGGGATAGAGCGGGCTTTGAATGTGTGGAGGTGCTCGCAAGGGTAAGGTTTTACCCCTTGCGGGCGGTGGTAGTGGTTTGGGTCTGTGTGGAGGAGGAGATGTGTGTTATATTGAGATATAGCATGGTTGGTACCCATATGTAATATGGGATTTATCTGGTACCTTCCGGTTACCCGTGGGTAAACAGGAAGGGGTAAAGTTAGGTCACTGCGAAGGCTGGGTACTGCCTCGCTGTCCAGGAGTTGCGACTCGAGGCCTATAAAAGTTTATTGAAGTTTATCGCAGTGACCAGTGGTTGTGTTCCCCTTTAAGACCCCAAGAGAATACGAACGGTTATTTAAAATTATTTAAAATGTTATTTATTTAGTTTTATGGTAATTATAATAAAAGGCCGTTAAGGCCATTTACTCCAATACCTTGTTGAGTCATTTGTGGGAAGGTTTGGAGGGTGGAGAACATGGTAAAGGGGTATGCCAGGACTGGTAAGTAAGTCCTTCACATGTCAAGTAAGTCCTGCAGCAGGAACGAAGGGATCAGCGGAGGGACAGCATGACATGTGCGGACTGCACAGTCACGCTGTTAGTTAGGGCTCTTTAAGAGAAGGGGAGTGGTCAGGACAGGGGAGGCGCTCAGGGGAATTAGTTAGGTGTACAGGGGAAGTGACGTCAGTGTTGAGCAGCGGGGAAGAAGATTCCCACCCACCCGCCCTGGTTAAAAATGGGAATGGGGGGCCACGGGGAGGGCCGAGGCAGTGGTTTGGGTCTGTGTGGAGGAGGAGATGTGTGTTATATTGAGATATAGCATGGTTGGTACCCATATGTAATATGGGATTTATCTGGTACCTTCCGGTTACCCGTGGGTAAACAGGAAGGGGTAAAGTTAGGTCACTGCGAAGGTTGGGTACTGCCTCGCTGTCCGGGAGTTGCGACTCGAGGCCTATAAAAGTTTATTGAAGTTTATCGCAGTGACCAGTGGTTGTGTTCCCCTTTAAGACCCCGAGAGAATACGAACGGTTATTTAAAATTATTTAAAATGTTATTTATTTAGTTTTATGGTAATTATAATAAAGGCCGTTAAGGCCATTTACTCCAATACCTTGTTGAGTCATTTGTGGGAAGGTTTGGAGGGTGGAGAACATGGTAAAGGGGTATGCCAGGACTGGTAAGTAAGTCCTTCACATGTCATGCCTACTCTATCTAACTTAAATCAAATGACACCATCTCTCTGTCTATCTCTCTCCGCAGCAACACACTACACAAGGCCGCCACGCAGGTGGCCTTATATAGTGTGGGGTGTGTACTAAACCCCCTGAGCCATAATTGGCCAAAGCCACCCTGGCTTTGGCCATTTACAGCTCTCTGTACAGACGGCGCTGTGATTGGCCAAGCAAGTGGGTCATAGTGCATGCTTGGCCAATCATCAGCCAGCAATGCACTGCGATGCCGCAGTGAATTATGTTCGAGTCGATGTTCGAGTCGAACATGGGTTTGACTCGAACTCGAAGCTCATCCCTACTAAGCATTAGGAAACTGCTTCATGTAACAGGTTTGGAACTTGACCTTTCCATATAATACAAGCACCAGAAACTGTGGGATTACAAATAGAACTAGGGATGCGTGTGCTGATTAGCCTACATTGAGCACCAATTATGGCATTGCATAACAATCTATTGTATATTTATTTTCTCTGTTTAACACTGTATCTGAGATCTAGTTCCAAGTTGCTGACTGACTGCTAGTTGCATGGCAACAGATGCCGAGATTTACAGGGAGAGAGAAAGCAACTGATAACTCATTTTGTCCATGGAGATTAAGTTGTTCACCTTGTCACAACCACTGTGCGTTTGGGAAGCATTTTAAAGGCCTGACTTGTGGGAGCCATAGACACAGAAATAGTACAGAAGAATGAAGAAAGCTAGCAAGTCAAAAAGGCACACTGGGGATTATGTATTGAAGCTACATGGTAAAAGATCTAAAACCTACATGGATTAACATGCCATTTCCAGTATTCTGATAAATCCCGATGTGCAAAAGTATTAATAGCGCAAGCAGAGTTGTATTTGTGGTCTAGTCAGGGTTACCAACCATCCAGAAATGTATGGAATGTCCTTAGACAATGAAGATGATTGAAGTTCTCTGTAATGAACAAGTTTGCTTTTGTTAAAATCTACAGCAGTCCATCTTCCCTAGCCCCCTAACTTAACTGCTTGCAGACCGTCCTACGCACATATACTGCTTACTCTGTGCCAGATCACATAACTAATACATGATCTGACACTTCCGGGTCTGGGGCACGCACGCGCGGCCGGCGACCTGATCCCGCTGTGATTGGACACAGCGGGAGCCAATGAGCAGGTTTGGCGAATGCAATGTCCGCCGTTACCCGTCGATCGTTCAGAAGATAGGCAGAACGGCGGTCTGCCTATGTAAACGAGGCAGACTGCAATTCTGTGAGGCGGGAATGTACTGATCCTGTGTTTCTGCAAAGATCTTTACCTTCCACCAGTCAAAGCACCTCCCTCACAGTTAGTAAGCACTCCCAGGGCTGTCCGCCGGTACCCGCGATGTCCGCCGGTACCTGTCGATCGTTCGGGAGATAGGCAGGACGGCGGTCTGCCTATGTAAACCATTCTGTGAGATGAGAATGTACTGATCCTGTGTTTCTGCTAAGCAGGAACACAAATCTTTACCTTCCACCAGTCAAAGCACCTCCCCCACAGTTAGTAAGCACTCCCAGGGAACACATTTAACCCTTTGATCATCCCTGCTAGTGTCATTAGTACAGTGACAGTGCCTATCTTTTAGCAATTATCCCTGTAAAAATGTCAGTGGTCCCCAAAAAGTGTCACAAGTGTCAGTTAGCCGCCATTACTAGTAAAAAAAAACTAATTACATAAATCTATCCCATAGTTTGTAGACGCTATAACTTTTTCACAAACCAATTACTATATGCTTATTGCAATTTCTTTTACCAAAAATATGTAGCAGAATACATATTGGCCTTAATTGATGAAAACAAAAATAAAAACCGCCGAGGTAATCAAATACCAGCAAAAGAAAGCTCTATTTGTGGGAAAAAAGGGCAAACATTTTATTTGGGCACAGCACAATTGTCAGTTAAAGTAACGCAGCACTGTATCACAAAAAATGGCCTGGTCATGAAAGGGGTAAACCTTCCGCAGCTGAAGTGGTTAAACCTATTAAAAAAAAAAACAGCTGCTAACTTTCCTTAGCATACAGGGCTGTACCTCCCTTGGTCAGAAATCTTCTTTATTGTTCACCACACCTGTGTAGTGAGCCCCCATAGACTAGAATATCATTGTTTTCCAAGAGCTTCTAGTCTCAGAATATGGAACTGTACTAGTTAGTGGGACACACGGCTAGCAGTGAAGATTTTGGCCTGAAGGTAAATGGAGGTAGAGAACACAAAAAATTTGCTAAAATTATACCTTTTAGTCGCTAAAGAAATAATAAGAGTTTTACAATTCTTTAGGCATTATGACAGATAAAATGCTAAAAATATGTAAATAGTATGAGGCATTGTGTATAGTGTATATGCTTCACCTATGTTTCCCACCTACACATGCTGAAGGGCTCAAAGGTGTGTTACTTTTGGTAGCCAATCAGCTTCTAATGTCAGCTTGTTCAATTAAGCTTTGACAAAAATAATCTGGAAGCTGATTGCTATCTATGCAGAACTGCACCAGATTTTGCACTCTCCAGTTTTAGTAAATAAACCACTTTTTGTTTTCAGAGAATCTTTAAGTGGTTCCAAAGCCAAGACGTGTCTTGCCTTAATGCATTCCCTGCATTAAAGTAAAAAATGTCCCAGTAATAGTACCGCCCCCTCACCCCCCTAAATAACTCACTCAATTCAGCACTGTGCCAGTCTGTAGCAGCTCTCTCCTCTCTCCCTGCATTCACAAGAGTTCCCAGGGTGGCTGATTGTGTGCATGGATAGGCAACACCATTTTTTGGGATCCGTGGGTACCTTTACATGATAAACCTTGTTACTTTTGGGGTTTCAGACATCACCCTCCAGAACATTTCTTCATCCCAACCATAGTAACACATTCTGCTCAGAAGGTGGATGTCCTCTCTAAGTACATCAGTATGATACAAATGCAAAGAGCAATAATTCCTGGACAGGGTAGTTACGAAGTGTGCTGTCGCCTCTTTTTCAAGCTTGCCTGGTTATTCTGTGCATGGGCAACACAGCAGCAGTGTCATACCAAAGGTAATTCTCACCTGGACTGTCACACCAAGTGTTTTTTGGTTTCCAATGAATGGGTAACTATGTATCTTTCTTTGCATACCTGCTGAGTAAAACAACAAGAGGAGGAGGATTTAAAGGGCCAGTACCGATCTACCAACTGTTGATTGATATGATCTGGAGAAATACATAGAAGGCTATATACTGTACAGTAGTGACCAGGAGAAGGCACATCTGATGAAGATGGCACTGGTGCTATTAAACGTTTTTCACTGAATGAAATAATAAAACATGATAGTTTTTTACATTATGTGAGTAGCATTTGCACAATAGGATTGTGGTGTGTAAATGATAAGGCACTATATGTTTTTTTTTTTTCACATGTACTCTGAGTGGAGGAGAGAATGAGCAGAGAGGATTACAGAATGAAGAGATTCAATCAGCTAATAAAAGTGGGACTCTTAACCAAAGTTATATTTGACCATACAATGTTATAGGGCAGTGATGGCGAACCGTGGCACTCCAGATGTTTTGGAACTACATTTCCCATGATGCTCATGCACTCTGCAGTGTAGATGAGCATCATGGAAAATGTAGTTCCAAAACATCTGGGGTCACAAGGTTTGCCATCACTGTTATAGGGTCAAGGAACACAGGTGAGAGTACATGTAAATCACACAGTTGTAAGAAAAGACTTTTATTGGTGAAAAGGACTGGATTGAAAGGACGTTTCAGTATAATATTTTTAGTTTAATTTTTGTTGGATTAAACAGTTCTGTCTTTTTCTGTTTAGGCAGAAAGGTAGCTGGGTATAAATGGACAACGGAGTTCATTAACTCCCATAGAGCAGAGTGGGCAAAAACATTTTTTTTCAAATAACATTTTATTAAAGGTTTATCACTTTGCATACAACAAAACCAAACAAAACAAAAGAAAAAATTTTTTAAAAAAATTGTCTAATTTCTCCTCACATTGTACAAAAGTTATCATACAGTTACATAAGGATGACAAAGTATGAAATGGCACCAGTACAGAGTAGATAAACAACAAAATAGCTATGAATCAGCTATGAAATTAAATGCCAAAAGAGTCCATTCTTACAGTTAATGACAATTAAAGTGGTGAGGTACAGCAGATACATGCCTAGTATACAACCCATAAGGTGACAAACTAGGAGCTGTCCTACTACTGAACCCACAACTAAGAACAAACTTGAATCACAGTAAACATACCTACCCACTGTGTGCCACCCATATCTGCCACCACAGCAACACAGACCTTGTCCAATTAAATGTTAACCCAGCAGGTCAATTGACATTGTAATAATTGCAGGGACACAAAAGTTAAAGGGGCTAGGCCTGGAACCAGTAGCCAAGGGTCCCACAATTTGTTATATTTAAAGGGAGTACCTGGGTGCCTCAAGATATGCCTTTCCTTAAGAAAGTTAGCGTTAGAGGGTAGCAGTTAGAGATCTGCATTTGCCACTCCTCAAAAGTAGGAGGCAATGGCACAAGCCATTTCAACAAAACACATTTATGTGGCAAAAAAAAAAATTTGAGAGATGGCAGGCTGGGCCTGGGGCGTATATAACTCTCCATCTAGGAACCCCAATATAGAGGTTAATGGATCATTATGTAAAGTCACCTAAAAGGCCAGGCTAATAGTATTCATTATTTTACTTCAGTAGCTCACCAATTTGGGGCATTTCTAAAACATATGTAAGTGATCAGCAAGAGATCCCTCATATCTAGGACAATCTGGGCTCTCTCTATGATGCCACATATGCAATTTATGGGGTGTTCCATATGCCCGACGTATAACAAAAAGTTGTGACAAGCATTGGGTTGGAGAAATGGACACCAAGGGTACTTGTTCTAAAATAGATTGCCAAACCTCTTCATCTATGGTAGTTATATCTGTAAATCAGCCTCTCCTGCTGGGAAGCTGCATGTGACAATGGGAGCAAACCAAAAGGACCTATAAAGAGAGGATATAAGACTCTTCTTATCAGTAAAATTAGCTAGTTGATCTATAAGTGGAGTATTAATCTGTCTAAAGCCTCGTACACACGATCTGATTTTATGCAGACTTTTGTCCGAAGGGTGTTGGCCAAAAACTTGTCTTGCATACAAACGGCACACAATTGTCTGCCAACAAACAGGAACGTAGTGACGTACTAGACGTACTATGAGCCGATAAAGAGGAAGTTCAATTGTCAGACGCTACCCTTTGGGCTCCTTCTGCTAATTTCGTGTTAGTAGAAGTTTGGTGGGTGTTGATTTGCGCTTTTCATTTCATGCTTTTCAGTTCATTTCTGAACGGCCGTTCGTCAACCAGACATGTTGCGGAATCGGAGGAGATAACGTGTTATTTATTATTGGCCTTGGAGTTATTGCTTTGACCCAAGTCCAGTCCTGGAACAGGAGGAGGAGGATTTCTTGGACCAAAAATTGGTTGCTTTATTATTTGTGACCAATTATGTCATATGCCATTGCTGCGGTAGCTCCAGGAGAATAATCCTGATGATTTTCTGAATTGTCTCCGGATGACAGACCCCTGCTTTCACCAACTCTTGGCAATGTTGACTCCCTATATTAAAAAGCAGGACACATGCATGAGGCTTTTATTTTATTTTTTTGGTTGAATAATGATTTGATTCTGTATATTTTCTATATTTTTGGATGCATAGAATGCACTTTTTGGTTAAGTTCTATTGGCAGATAGCATGTCTAATTTTATTTGTTTTCTTTTTTTAATGCACAATAAAAAAATTGTGGCGAATAATACTTGGCTATGTGTTTTACTTCAAATGACAGTTTGGGAGTAGGCAGTTACATTAAAAAAAATACAATGTAAAATTAACAAGGGACACCAGCATAGTTGTATCTTTGATCTTAAAAACTACGGTATAATAGTGTTGTGGTATTCTGCCCCCCCCCCCCCAAAAAAACAAGCATAATAATATTATTTTTAATATCACTAGAAAATAAAAGCACTTTAAAATTCCTTTGGCAGAACTCCATCAGTATCACCAGCAAAGCAGTTTCATTATTATCCCATTAAAGAAGAAGAGAATGTGCGCTGCATTTCGAGATTTCATAATTTGCCACGTCACAAATGTGTTTGTACTTTGGACTTTTGTCTGACGGACTTGTATGCACACGCTCAGAAAACTGTCTGAAATGTTTCTAAACCTGCCATCCAACATTTGTCCATGGGACGTTGGCCAACAATTGTACAAACGGTCGGATTTTCCGCCAACAGTCTGTCATCATACAATTCCCGTCAGCCTGAACAGAAAGAGCATTGTGGAGCTGAAGGTATTGGAAGAATTTACAGGAAGGGATACCAAATTAATCTTGTAGATCTTTAAAGGATTTCAGGTTTGTTATTATTATTTAACCGATAAAGAAAATGAACACCTCTAGAGTACCATCCAGCAAAAAACCTTGCAGTTTGCCTAACTCTTCCAAGTACCTTCCTCCCAAATAGGGTGGAACCTGGAATTTCCATCGTAGACCATAATTTGTTTCATCTCATCCCAAACCTTGGCCATAAGAATTAATGTAGGGCTTTGGGAACATTCCCAAAACCCTCCCACTTAAAGTTGAGACAGCAAATGATATTTATTAGATCTAGACAACAAGACAGCTTGAATGGGATCTTTAATAGCACTTTTATTAGCATAATTTATTCAAAAATAAAATACAGTGCTTCAGCCAAAAATTCATATGGGCTCAATTTAATTCGCCAATTTATGCAAACATATTCATAAATTTTATATCACAAAAATAAATATCCTATAAAACTTCATATGTGTCCACATTTAAATTAAATTTATTATGTGTATATGTGTCCAAATACCAATATATGTAAATTGTAATTACAATTACAAATAAAGTGCCAAATTTTCTCCAAAAAGTGCACTATGCTACTCAGAGTGGGGGATGGTGGAAATCCCTGTTGGCTAGTAATGCAAGTTGATCCAGGGCTGAGTGGGTCAAACTATCTGGTGAGTGAGGAGTGAAGGTGGAAGATGTGGTGACGAACAGTGGAAGAGAGGACACTTTGAATGAGCACTTTATTTTTAAATTAGTATACTGAAAGTGGACATTTTGCCCTTTATGAGTACTACAGTGCACTTTTTGGAGAAAACTGTGCTCTTTATTTGTAATTGCCTAGGCATAAGGATGTCATACATCCTAGGAGGGGAGGAGGGGTTTTCTCAGTTAGGCACACCCTCCTGCCTGCATGCCTGAGCTAAGGACATATGGATTCCAGGAAGTAATTGCTAAGTGAATTATCTGCCTTTACTCAAGATAGCCATGGCCAGAAATATCAGGGGGTGTTTTTTTAAAGTGATTTCTTATTAAAAAAAAGCATGGAAGCATGGATAGATTGGTGAGTTTGGATGTTAAAAATGAATTACATTGTGTTTTTGGTTTGTGGTGCTCAGATGCAGTGTAGTTTTGCTTCAATATGCAGAGCGCTAGACAAGGAAAAATGGAGGCAGATCAAGCTTTTGCTTTTGGGAAACACATTAATGAAAGAGCATGCTTGCCATCTAGTGGTAATAATAAAGAACTACGTATTCAAATTTGAGAATAATTTTTAAGGTATTTTGCTAGAAGATTAAACTAAATCCTGTATTGTCACTGCGTTTGGTTGGATTTATTATTGAGCTAACCAAAGTCATAATATTACTTTTATGTTTATGATAGATACAAAGCTATATCTACATCTACTAGCCTGTGGGCACAGAACTGCAAAGAACTGTTTATATGTATGGGCACTGCACATTAGCACTTCTCATCCTGTTTTTTGGATGTAATTCTCAATATCAGTTCCTATTATGTTTGTATGCACCATGCACAGTACAACTTCGCATCCAGTATTCTGGGTATAATTCTCAGTATCTGTTATGGACACTGCTCAGTAGCATGTCTCGTCCTGTATTCTAGTCATTCTCAGTATCTGCTCTTTTTTTTAACCATCGTTTTTTTATTGGTTTTCACAGTGTACAGTACAAGTTGCATTTCGTACAAAATATTAGTTGTACGAAGTATTAAGACACAAGAAAGGATGTTGATGTTGATACGTAGCTTATCACATGCCGGCCTTCTAAAGCAATAGAGAATGATTCTGCTTTGAGCTACAACCTGTCACCCCATCTGGGTTCACACTGTGAGCAGGCTTTTGGTCATACATTAGTAAGAGGCCGCCCTGATCCCTGAAGAAGGGCTCTTGTGCTCGGTCACGTCAATGCTACTTGTGCTTAGTGGTATTTGTTGAGAAGCAAACACATAAATATAACAACTCATGCTTAGGGTGTAGAACTATACACATATTCCAGCCAATCTTAGCTAATATATTCATACCTTTGCCCCTAGAAAGCTGGAGATATCATCAATCAGTACTACCATTGGAGGGTGAACACTTTACCCGTTTACAACAGTTATCATCATTCTTTGGATGAATAAATCGTACATCATATATGTGAAGGGGCTTTTGGAGAATTTCTCCAGATATCCCAATGTTTATGAAATCCCAAGGCTCTCCCTTCTTTATATGCAAACAACTTTTCCATTATGTATTGTGTATTCATTCTGGAGCTTACTTCCTCAATTTTTGGGGATGTCTTAGAACGCCATTCTTTCGCTAGGGTGATACGCGTGGCAGGGTGATTCCCGATGGGCCGATGGCTCAGTAGGCCAGTCAAGTGCGGTCCTGGAGCCACTCCTCTCTGACAGTGAGTTCACTCCTGTCAGGAGGAGCAGCTTCCGTCATATGCTGGAGAGAGCATTAGGCGTTATGCTACCTCCAGCCTGCAGGGGGAGATAGACCAACGGCAGACTTTCCTTCTTCTCTCCCCTATCACTTGTTATCACATGACTGGAGAGAGGAACGAGAAGCTGCATTCAAAACGGTGAGTACATGTGGGAGGGGGAGGAGAGGGAGGACACTGATGTGAAGGGCTGCTGATGGGGGCTCTCTGATGGGGACTGTGATGTGAAGGGAGCTGCTGGTGGGGACTGTAATGTGAAGTGGGCTGCTGGTGGGGACTGCGATGTGAAGTGGGCTGCTGGTGGGGACTGTGATGTTAAGTGGGCTGCTGGTGGGGACTGTGATGTCAAGTGGGCTGCTGGTGAGGACTGTAATGTGAAGTGGGCTGCTGGTGGGGACTGTGATGTGAAGGGAGCTGCTGGTGGGGACTGTGATGTCAAGTGGGCTGCTGGTGGGAACTTTGATGTGAAGGGAGCTGCTGGTGGGGACTCTGATGTGAAGGGAGCTGCTGTTGGGGACTGTGATGTGAAGTGGGCTGCTGGTGGGGACTCTGATGTGAAGGGAGCTGCTGTTGGGGACTGTGATGTGAAGTGGGCTGCTGGTGGGGACTCTGATGTAAAGGGAGCTGCTGATTGGGACACTCTGATGTAAGGGGGATGCTGTTGGGGACTCTCTGATGTAAGGGGGACACTGTTGGGGACACTCTGATATAAGGGGGGAGCTGTTGGGGACACTCTGATGTAAGGGGGATGCTGTTGGGGACACTCTTATTTACGGGGGGCGCTGTTGGGGACACTCAAAATTAAAGTGGGCCAGTCATGAGGAAGTCCAGGGCCAAATTTTTGTCCCAGTCCAGCCCTGTGGCAAAGAGTATATGAATGACCACTTTCCTCGTTAGAGGGGGGAACTGCTCAACCCCCAGGCTCAGTAGGGCTAATGATGGGGTTAAGGTGCAGTTGTGCCCTGCACAGGTGTGCGCAGCCTATTGCATTAGGGTGTGCACCCCAAAGAGAACCTCATGTATGTATATATAGATATATATATATATAGATAGATATACATATATATCTATATATGTATATCTATCTATATATATATATATATATATATATATATATATATATATATATATACACACACACAACACATCGAGCTTTGTGTACATAGGAACAGCGATCTGGTTCTTCTCCCTGAAAATCAAGGATAAAAAATAGCCAGATTAGTAAGTAAAAGCAGCACACATTACACATTGTTAGGTGAACAGTTAACCTCTTTCCAGCCAGTGTCATTAGTACGGTGTAAAGTATTATCACCATTCACTGTATTGCTGTCACTAATGGCGTCAGTGTCAGTTCGTGACCCTCCCAGCCAGTGTCAGCACCAAATTGCCCGTCACCCTATCACAGTCCCATTATAAGTCGCTGGTCACCGCCATTAACAGTATAGTGTCATAGCTGTGTAAATTCCAATATATATATACCACAGTTTGTAGACACTATAACTTTCACACAAACCAATTAAAATACACTTATCAGGATTTTTTTTTACCAAAGACATGTAGCAAAATACAGTTTGGTCTAATTCTATGAAGAAATTTATCGTTTTTTTTTTTTTCAAACGTTTTGGTCTTTTTTAATATTTTATAAAATATTTTATATCATATTTATTTTATAAAAAATAAAAAACCCCAGAGGTGATCAAATTTCACCAAAAGAAAGATCTATTTATATAAATATAATTTGTTTACAGAGTTGCATGACCGCGCAATTGTGTATGGTCAAAAAAAGGTTGAATGAAATCAGCAGGATTTGTTTCACCAGAAGTCCTGGCGGAGTCCCCCCTTACACCAGAAGCCTTGGTGGAGTCTCCCCTTACACCAGAAGCCCTGGTGGAGTCGCCCCTTACACCAGAAGCTCTGGCGGAGTCCCCCCTTACACCAGAAGCCCTGGAAGAGTCCCCCCTTACACCAGAAGCCCTGGCGGAGTCCCCCCTTACACCAGAAGCCCTGGTGGAGTCTTCCCTTACACCAGAAGCCCTGGCAAAGTCCCCCCTTACACCAGAAGCCCTGGCGGAGTCCCCCCTTACACCAGAAGCCCTGGCGGAGTCCCCCCTAGCGGAGTCCCCCCCAGAAGCCAAGTTGTCCCTAAATGCTAGCTGGACAAGAAATCAACTGGGCAGCTCCTGGAAGAGGGATGCAAGGGGACAGATGAGGGAGAGGGGGGAGGGAGATGAGGGGGCTGCTTACTTACCAGAGGCTGGTATCTTGCAGCCACCATGGATCTTCCAGCTGCTGCACCTTAAATCCCCCCACACACACACACATCCCTTTTCTGAGGTAAAGACTGCACACTAGGATTGCAGTGTGGGCGGGGTAGACACTGGGGATGGGGGTGGAAGGAGGTGGACCGGATCAAGCCCTTTCTCCTCTTCTGTTCATGGATGGGAGGAAGGGGGATTTTACTTGGTTGGCACTGTGTCAGATGCTTTGACACAGGTGCAGACAGCAGCTTTAGCTCCAGATATGGATGGTTGGCAAACCCTGCCAGAGGGAGGTTACCGGGGGGGAGCACATGTGAAATCCACCCTCCTAGATTTTGCCATGCTCCCCGCTAGGTGCCGCTGACCTCGGCTCCAGTGAAAGCAGATGAGGCACAGAGTGGCAGGCGGATTGCAGCTGTATCACTCCGCCACCCACAGTAAGGGATCTGCTGCCGCAACTATAGAGGCAGCAATGGAAAAAGCGTTCGGCTGCCCGCTTACTCCGCGGCTGTAGTCCTTCTCATAGGTCAATCTATATAATATAAAATAGTAATATAATTACCAAAATAGTCCCACGTGTAGCTCTGTCACCACCAGTGAGTGTCCATTGGTGGAGCAGGCAGTTTCACCAGAAAAGAGTGCTGGCTGACAGGGGGCACAACCAGCACGCCCAGTGCGCAGGCCTATGGTGCCCTGTAGTTTCTTGGATAAGGGACAAAACCTCTTCCCAGAAAGGATGAATCACTACACAATTCCAGAGTACATGAAGGAGATTGCCAGTACCATAGCAATCTCGCCAGCATAATGCTGAGGTATTTGGGTTAATTTTGTTTATAAGTAAAGGTGTGAGGTACCATCTGTGGAGTATTTCTGGGTGTTGTCCCAGTGGTCTACACAGGCTGAGGATTTACTGCTATAGAGTATAGCTAACTGCCATTGGTGTAATGTAAATTCTTTTTGCAGATTTCGTTCCCATTTTATCATGTTTGGTAGTTTAGCTTGTATGTATAGAGGGGAGGCAGCTTTGTAAAATAAGGATATCCCTTTAGTTTTATTTGTGTTTTTGTTCCTTAAATAGTTCCATATTAATAGAGGTATTTCTATGGGGTGGGCTTTGTTCGAGGTTATGTAGTGCTGTATTTGGTAAATTTTGTACCTATCCAATGCATCCGGATCTGTTATATCAGCTGTGGTGAAGTGTGCTCTCTTTTTTGCCCAGGATTGAGTGTATAACCCCGGGATTAGGTTGCTAAGGGTATTGTAAGTTTACAAACTGGTGTGTCAGCAAATTTTTGCCTCGTCAGTGAGGACCACATTACTGTAGTGGCTTGAGGAATAGATGGGCTATGGTGCTGGCTAGCCGCCATTGCTAAAGCAGGAAGGTTATGTCCTGGTGTAATCTCCCTTTCTAGTTGAGTCCACCTATTGTCTGATTGGCAAGAGAACCAGTATTTCATTTGGTCTAATATTGCGGCTTGTAATATTCTTGCTCATTAGGAAGACCCACCCCCCAAGGCGTTTAGGCTTATACAGATTCGTTAGTGCTATTCTAGGTTTTTTCTCTGCCCAAATGTACTTCCTCAGGCATGCCGTTATTTGCGAGAAGAATGTCTGAGGGATAGGGATATGTAGAGTCCTAAAATAGTATAATAATTTGGACAAAACTTGCATTTGTGCATTTGGTATGCAGCAATTCTTCCCAGCCATGACAGGTGGAGTTTGCTGATCTGGTTTAGTTCTTTTTCCACTTTGGTGAGCAGAGGAGGGTAGTTACTGGAGTAAATTCTAGAGGAAGATGATGTTAGGGGACTCCCAATTGCAGGGGAACCTCTTTTTAAGTTTGCTAACTGTTTTCTCTGGTATATTTAGAGTAAGGGCAAAACATTTAGTTGTGTTGACCTTATAAAAGGAGACCTCTCCAAATTTGTTCAGTATGGATTGAATTTCTGGGATAGATGAATCTGGTTTGGTTATGGTCAATATGATACCGTCAGTAAAGCTAATTTGTGGTTTTCAGTGCCTATTTTAATACATTGTACTGACTTATTGGATCTTATGTATTCCGCTAGTGGTTCTATAACAAGTGAGAAAATGATCGGGGATAGTGGGGATCCTTGACGGGTCCCATTTGAAAGCACAAATGGGTCAGAGAGTATGCTGGAGGTATAGACTCGGGCAGTGGGATTGGAGTACAGTGACATAATTGCTGAGTGGATCAAGCCAGATATACCATATTTATGTAGAGTCTTAGACAGGTACCCCCAGTGGACCCTGTCGAAGGCCTTTTCTGCATCCAGCGATAGGAATACGCTAGGTTCATTGGTTACTTCTGCAAATTGCAGTAGGTTTAGCATTCTCCTAGTCCCATCAGGTGCCTGTCTGCTCTTTACAAACCCAACTTGGTCTAAACCTATGAGGGATGGGGTGATTTCCATTAATCTATTAGCTAAAATTTTGGCGTATAGTTTAAGATCTGTGTTCAGTAGAGATATGGGCCTAAAATTTGGGGGAAATGACAGGTCTTTGCCTGGTTTGGGTAGAGTGACTATGACTGCTTGGAGCATTTTGCTCGGGAAGGAGCTAGTCTTTGTCTGGTGTTGCTGAGCTCACCGGTGCATTCTTTCTTTTTAAGGATGTTCCAAACAGTTGATTTAACCACACCTAATGTTTTTGCTCTCTGTTGGGCTTGTTTTGTTTTTTCAGCCTAATGATGGCTTGCTTCACTGATAGAGACAGCTCTTTGGATCTCATATTGAGAGTTGACAGCAACAGATTCCAAATAGAAATAGCACACTTGAATTGAACTCTGGACCTTTTATCTGCTCCTTGTAAATGGGATAATGAGGGAATAACACACAACTGGCCATGGAACAGCTGAGCAGCCAATTGTCCCATTACTTTTGGTCCCTTAAAAAAGTGGGAGGCACATATACAAACTGTTGTAATTCCTACACCGTCCACCTGATTTGGATGTAAATACCCTCAAATTAAAGCTGAAAGTCTGCAGTTAAAGCACATCTTGTTCATTTCATTTCAAATCCATTGTGGTGGTGTATAAAGCCAAAAAGATTAGAATTGTGTTCTTGTCCCAATATTTATGGACCTGACGGTAGCTAACGCATTTAAGGATTTCTATTACTCCCTCTATAATCTTAATACAGACCCAGATACTCACCAACCCACAGGCACAGAAATCAATGATTTCCTTAATGGAATCCAACTACCCTCGATAGATGACACCACACTACAGAAAATTCCTCCATTACTAATGCGGAAGTTGAGACAGTTTTAAAACTCTCCCTATGCACAAATCACCCGGAGTGGACGGATTTTCCGATGAATACTATAAGGTGTTTACTACTCTCCTTACCCCCAGACCTGTCGAGGTCTTCAACTCGGCAGCAAAGGCATTTCAAATCCATTGTGGTGGTTTATAGAGCCAAAAAGATTAGAATTGTGTTGATGTCCCAATATTTATGGACCTGACTGTATGTCTTTTGGATTGCGTAGAGTGGCTTTAGTTTGGTGGTGTTTTATCTGGGTGAGGTTAGAACGTGCTTGGATTTTGTTTAAATAGGGATGCTAGTAGTTTCCCTGCCTTTGTTGTTTTGTGAATAGTAGGACATTTTCATTCTTTTAAGATATGTGTCATATTCCGCCCTAAGTTCTTGCCGTAGCTCCTCACGATAGGAGTTAAGGTTTTTTAGTATGTGGGTAGAAGAGGAATTGGGGTTTTTGTGTTGTGCTTCTAAGTCAGCTATGGACCTGTGCAGTTTCGTTATGCGCTGCAGTTTCTTTTTCTTTTCCCTAGAAGCAATCTGTATAAGGTTTCCTCTGGTGAAAGCTTTGTGAGCACACCAAACTGTCATGGGGGAACACTCTCTAGTATCATTAATTTGGAAATATTCCTGTATTTTTCCTTCTATCTCATCTCTTATTTAGGAAAGTGTTGTTGCTCCATAGGGGTTTGTGGGATATGGTACTTGTATCCACAACCTCAATAGTTACCGGCATGTGGTCCGACCATGTGATGTTGTGGATATCAGCTTTACATATATTCTGCAGGGTGTACACATCTGTAAGAAAGAAATCTATTCTTGAATAGCTGTTATGAACCATTGAATGGTGCGTGTAGTACCTCTCAGTGGCTCAGAGGTAACGTCATGGGTCATAGAGTCTCTCTTCTAGGCATAGAGATCCCAAAGTAGGCCTCCGCCTCCGAGCCACTGAGGAGGAGTCAAGGTCACTGTTTAAGATTATATTGAAATCACCACACAATAATAAATTACCCTTCTGCAATTGCTTAGCAGTCTTAATGACCTTAAGTATAAACTTCAGGGGTTTGACGTTGGGTGCGTACAAATTCACCAGGGTGTAGGCTTTGTGATTAAATTCTGCAACCAGTATGATGAAGCGACCTTGAGGATCAATATGCTTTTGCAACAGGGAAAATATAGAGTCCTTGACAGCAATTAGTACTCCATTCCGTTTGGCTGAGTCGTTTGCTGTAAAGACGTGCGGGAACTTGACATGTGAGCATTTCAGAGGGTTGGCACTGCAGAAGTGCGTCTCCTGCGCACAGAGGATGTCACAGTGTAAGTCTGTTGCTGTCTTCCAGAGAGCTCTGCGCTTGTATGGGCTATTCGGGCCTTTCACATTGAATGTCATTATTTTAAGATGCATTTGAATGGTAAGAGGTGCTTTGTCGCCATCCAGTGGTAGATTTTGGTATGAGAGGAGATGAAACTTCAGTGTTGGAAGAGTACATGTGCTGAAGAGAATTATTTGTTATAACCTTCATGGAACATAGTGCAAAAAGACTAAACCAAACTGGGATAGTCAGGAACTTGTAAACTGTAGTTTCCAATTTTTGGAGAGAACAGAATACGGGATACATCACGTATATGAAAGTGGGGAGGAGTCACTCCATTTGAAGGGAAAGTTTTGTTGTAGGAGATTAACAGTGTCGGGTGGGAGTGATATATTGAGGGCTCGTGATTTAGAAAAATTAACTTCCAACCCGGACAGTTTGGCGAAGGCCTCTAAGGTTTTGCATAGATTAGGGAGGGAAATGACAGGGGAGGTGAGGAAGAGCAGAACGTCGTCCGCGTATAACCCGCATTTGTGAGTTTGGGAGCCGCATGATACACCCCAGATGTTAGGGTTATTTCGAATTGCAATAGCAAGCGTTTCGATGGCCATTGCAAATATGATCGATGAGAGGGGGCATCCTTGTCTGGTTCCTTTTTTAATCATGATGGGTTTGGAAAAGTATCCTTGTAGGCGGATAGTGGCACTGGGGTTGGAGTATAACGCCCGTATCAGTCAAAGTTGTAAGGTCAAAGATGTAAGGCCAGGAGACTGAGTCAAAGGCCTTTTGTAGGTCTAACGATAGGATCATGCCCATTTGTTTGGGGCCTCCCGCCCAATTAGTTTGGAGGACGGAGACCAAATCTATGGCCCGCCTGATTTGATCTGGGCCTTGTCTGCCCAGGATGAAACCCACTTGATCCTTGTCTATATAGATTCTGATAAAGGAAGCCATGCTATTAGCAAGGATCTTGGTCAGAATTTTGACATCACAGTTATTGAGTGATATAGGGCGATAATTCCCTACATCTTCCGGGTTCTTATCCGGTTTAGGGATCACTGCGATGTATGCAGTGTTAAGTTGTGGATCAAGTGGATTTCCCTGTGTTTTGGAATTGAAAAAGTGTGTTAGATGTGTGGCTAAGGTGTTGGAGAATGTTTTGTAATAAGAGTTGGGCAGGCCGTCCGGGCCAGGGGCCAAACCATATTTCAGTGCTTTTATTACTCCAAGTACCTCTTCCTCCATGAACGGGGCTTCGAGGCTATCTCTATGTTCCGCTGAAAGCACTGGAAGAGAGAGATCGCCCAGAAAGGATTCCAGTGTAGTGTCCTGGGGGGGAGGTGTTGACGAGTAAAGGCTGCTATAAAAACCCTGGAAGGCCTCTAATATTTGTGAGCAGCCCATACTGTTTCAGGTGAAATGCCTTCGGTTTTGTTAAGGAGGAAATATTCCTTTAGAGCTTTTTTTATCATTGTGACGTGGGTTGGGTCTGAGAGAATGGATTAGTTAAGTTTTCAATGTCCTCTACCCGATCTGCGGTGGGGTGCGTGTATCTCCTTGACCACAAGAGAATGATCGGATAGTACCGTGTCTTTGATATGAGACTTTGTGATCAGGGGATGGAATGTGTGTTGAGGAGTAGGTGATCAATCCTGGCATAGGAGTTATGTGGGTGGGAGAAGTAGGGTTAGATTCCCTCCAGACGTCAGCTAACCCATGAGCATGGATGAGTCTAGCTATTTTAAGGCTTTGTTTGGTAGGGCGGGTAAGCTGATTCTGAGGGGGCTTGGATTTATCCAGCCCTTGATCGAAGGCAGTGTTTGAGTCCCCACCAAAGATAACCGTACCTTCTAGTGATGGAGGCAGGGCACCCAGTAGGTTCTGGAAAAAGGCCACTTGGCCCTTATTGGGGGCATAGTAGGAAACTAGTGAGTAGATCTGCTCGTCTATTTTACCCTTAATTAAGAGAAACCTTCCCTGCGGA
Organism: Aquarana catesbeiana; assembly: GCF_042186555.1. Taxonomy (NCBI): domain Eukaryota; kingdom Metazoa; phylum Chordata; class Amphibia; order Anura; family Ranidae; genus Aquarana; species Aquarana catesbeiana. The sequence goes on from NC_133333.1 coordinate 143,657,874, forward strand.
TCTTTAATTTCGGTAAGCAAACTGAAATTGCAAGATTTAGCAAACGCTATGGTCACCCCCTTGGATTTGTTTTAAGCACTGGCCAAATAAAATTTTGGGTATTGGGTGTGGAGGAATTTGGGACAGTAAGTGGCCGGGAAGTGCGTTTCTTGTAATAGTACAATATCAAGTTTGGAGGCTTTGAATAGGTTAAAGATTTTGCGTCTTTTAACAGGTGAGTTTAGGCCCTGTACATTATGAGTGGCTATTCTTAAAGTGCCGGGTGCGGGATCAGCCATAAGACCAGAGAGAGAGAATGCTACCGTTGCTGTGACCTTCGGGAGTCGTTCCGACAGGGAATGCGGTGTTTTGTTTACCTTAGGAGCTTTCGATCCATGGGGATAATTCTCTGGACTGGGCTGAAAAGAAAAATACCTGTGAGTAATGTTCCATAAGTGGGGGGAGGGAGGGAGGAAAAGAGAGGGAGAAGAAAGGAAAAGAAAAGAGAAAGAGAGAAAGAAAACGGGGGGGTGCTCTCCCTCCAGGGCAAATACGAGCCCCAGGGGGATAGAGGACCCCTTCCAAGATCTCACTGTAACTCGTGAGAGACGACATTGTTAAATGTCCGACCGAAGTTGGACTTCCTATCCCTCTGAAACCCACAGGAGACCGAGGGATAGGAGAAGGCGCATGCAAACCGCCCCAAATCAGGGCGCCCTGTAACCTGTGGTAAATGTAAACTAAGATGCTGAAGTCAATTGAGAAAAAACAGGTCATTAACAGTTAAGGAGAAAAATATGAGGTTTCCGACCCCTAAACATACCCCCGCCTGAGTGCGCTACTCTCCAATTCTCTATTGGGCAGAGAGTGGAGGCATAGCAATGGGGACCTGAGCTTGAGCTTAATATTAGTAAAATTAAGACATATTACAAGCTAGGAGATTTCCAATTTTGCACTTGTCCTCAAAAAATTGAAAGGTGGCAGAGAGTAATGATGCTCCCAAGGAGAGGGAGAGAGACTGTCTCTTTTGTGAGGAGAACAGTCAATTTCAAGAGAGACTGTTATCCGGAGGCACCAAGGGTGTAGTAGACATGTGGTCATGGGTGACCATGGTGGGAAGATCTTCTGGATTTGCTCTTGGACCAAAGAGGGTTAGGGGAACCGGCCAGAGGAGGACGCTTGTTGGAGCCTGCGGAGGAGGGGGGACCTCCCATGTCCATTTCCTGTGAGATGATTTTCAGGTTGAGTAGAAGCTTCTCTCCCGACGTAAAGTTGGAAAAGGAGTGATTCTGACCTTTGAGAGAGAACTTGACTGCAAACGGGAAGGCCCATCTGTATTTGATATCCTTCTGCGCCATTGCTGATAGTAAGGGATTCAGAGTTCTTCTGCGCTGTATGGTGGAGGGGGAGATGTCCGCAAAGATTTGCACTGTGTGGCCTTGGCATAAAATTTGAGAGAGGGTCCGGGCCTGTTTCATAACAGCTTCTTTTACGCCGTAGTAATGTGGTTTAGCTATGATGTCCCTGGGGGAACCGTTCTTCCTGGGGGGTCCCAGAGCCCTGTGAACCCTGTCCAATTCCAGGCGTGCTGGTGGGATGTTTGGGATCAGGTCTTTCAGGAGGTCCTGCGTGGCCGCCTCAACGTCTAAGACTGATTCGGGGAGACCTCTGATCCTGAAGTTCAGCCTCCGAGATCTGTTCTCCAAGTCATCTATGCGGGAGTTGGCTGTTTCTAATTGATCTTGGAGTGATTGAATCAGATCCGAGTTCTGGTGGGATATTGCAGCAGTCTGTTCGAGCTTTCCTTCAATGGCGTCCATTCTGGAGCCTATATTCTGTAGGTCCACCTTAATGTCTCTGGTAATTTTATCTGCCGTGGCCTCTAGCCCCCTTTCCAGGAGAGAGGAGAATTTGGCAAAGAGATCCTCCATACTAAAGTGGGGGTTCTGGGGCGAAGAGCCGAGGGGGGTGGGCGCAGCAAAAATGGATGCCATCGGGCCTGCTGGGGAGAAGGCCTGATCTCCAAAAGCACGGCTGAGGAGGGATTCTGTGGAGGCCGGAGAGGGAGTTAAAGTCTGGAGTCCTGTATTGTGAGGGCCTGGGGTGATTTTGAGAATGGTAGGGGACAGAACTTGCCTGTGGTCTGGGGTCCCTTCGTTCAGGGAAACATGGTGTTGTGCCACTGCTGCGGCCGCGGTGGCCATCTTGGTACACCCGGTGTGGGTGGAGGCGGTGAATTCGGGTATCAGGCTCCTCCGGACACCGGATCCTTGCATATGTGGATGTGCACCGGAGCTTGGGGGGTGGCTAAGCCGTCTCTGTAGCAGCCGAGCGGGGTCGGAAACGTGTGCTGGGCGCGTCTGATCTGGTGAGGTGCGGAGCTCCTGGCTCAGGCGGCCATCTCGGAGCTCTTGTGCATGCGCACTCTGACAGCCCTTATCCTATATTTATTGGCCCTGTACAGCAGAACGTCGAATCCTGGATCTCTCAGAATCTGTTCTTATTCTACAAGTATGCAGCACTTCTCGTCATTTATTCTGGGTGTAATTCATACTATATTTCCTTAATCATTATGTATAGTGCTACCCCTAGAGGGTCGCTGGATTTTGGATCCCCCTGTTCCTCCACAGCCAGGCAGAATGCATTTTCCAACTCTCACACAAAGTCATGGGCTTTTTTTTGTTGTTTTTTTTGGGGGGGAACAACTTGGACAGGGTATTGGGCAGGGGCATTGCTAGAGGGTGGCTATTGGGGCTATAGCCCTGAATCTGAGGCCCATAGCCCAGAGTCTCTTGCCGCGGGGTCCCTGCCTAACCAGCAGGTTGCGGGTGCTGCGGCATCATCTCTCACTGCCCGCCCCACATCACCGCTCTCCTGGCCTCACTAAATGGACCAGTGCTGTCAGCCTGCCACCAATGCCAGTGACATGGCAAGTGACAATCTGCAAATGGTGCCAGGAGACGTGGCAAGTGACAATCTGCAAATGGTGCCAGGAGACATGGCAAGTGACAATCTGCAAATGGTGCCATGAGATGTGGCAAGTGACAATCTGCAAATGGTGCCAGGAGACGTGGCAAGTGGCAATCCACATCTGCTGCCAGATGAAAGTGGCAAGTGACAATCCACATCTGGTGACAGGCGACAGTGGCAAGTGATACGCCCAGGACTCCCACTGATTCTGAACCACTTCATTATATATTAGAATGTAATGATAGAAATAATGCACTTCAATCGCCCTGACACCATATCAACCATTATGCCATGATGACTGAAGCGCCAACACCAGCCATTGCCCATGAAAAATTGCTTACCACCAGTCCCCCCCCCCCTGCGGGCATGCAAAAAGCTTGTTGACTGCTGCTATAGGCTCTAACCCCAGATATTTTGCAGACCTAGCAACGCCCCCAGTATAGGGGTTATGGAGTGCCTACCTAGACTTGAAGAATAATAAATTAGAACAACTTCTTTCTCTATATAGACCACAAAAATGTAAAGTACTCAAACTGTATTCCCTCCCTCTTCAACAGCAACAGTCTTTCTGGAGCTAGCAATGGAAATTCTTCTTCTATAAGCTCTATAAGTGTCCCCTGAGTGGAATTCTAGCAAAGTCCCAACTTGTAGGAGCTCTATGTCCCCCCTCTTGAAAATGCCAGCCCACCTGGCTGCTTGGTGAAATGTCTCAGGACCAGGGTATGGATTTAGTTTGTTGGCACTGTCCTAACAAGTTTGCTAGATATTGCATTAGGGCAGCTTTCTCTCATTTAGCCCCTGGGGGTGTAGAGGTACTCACACTGTCCCTGGACGTCCTGCTGCTTTAGAAGAGACTGCACTAGATGATGTAGTGCCTCTGGCAATTGGAGCAGATGCTCTGATAGTTCTATGGAGCCAGAACTCCCTGGTTTATGCTTTCCCTCCGATTCCAGAATAGTACTCACTGGTTCCATGATAGTTCCAATTTGCCATCCCCAATGTTGGCAAATTTCCTGGAACACCTCTGGGTGTAGGGACCATTCCCCCGGGCAGATCTGCTGGCAGCTGAGATAATCAGCCTTCCAGTTCTCTACTCCCAGGATATGGACTGCCGATATCATTGGCGCATGTCCCTCTGCCCAGGCTAGTATGTAGTTCACCTCCTTCAGAGCTGAATGACATTTGTTGTGCAGGATTCAGAGAGAGGGGGTTCCAGTCATTCTGGTGGCACCAGCCTGGGCCAGAAGGCCTTGGTTCTTGGAGTTTGTGAGACTGACGATAGACGGGCCATGAACGTTTCCACGTCACCCCAATCTACTGTCTCAAGGTCCTATATTCCACCCTAATTTACAGTCTCTAAATTTGATGGCATGGCTATTGAAGCCAGGGTGTTAAAGGACCGTGACATCTCGGGATCACTGGTGTCTACGCTAGTAATTGCTAGAAAAGCTGTCACTAGGAAGATTTATCATAAGGTCTGGAAGACTTATATTGCTTGCTGTGAAGCCAGAAAATGGCATCCTCGGAAATATGTAATTGGGAGAATTCTGTCTTTTCTACAGTCAGCTGTGGAAATCAAATTGGCTTTGAGTACAATCAGAGGTCAGGTTTCGGCCCTATCAGTATTCTTCTAAAGGCCTTTAGCCTCCCATTCACTGATCCGAAGCTTTATACAAGGGGCAACTCACTTGCTTGCCCCCCATTAGGTCACCTATGTGTCCTTTGGACTTAAACTTGGTACTGTCTGTGTTACAGAAACAACTATTTGAACCTATTAAGGAAATTCCATTAGACTTGCTGTCACGCAAGCTAGCCTTCCTGATGGCTATCACCTTGGCTAGAAGGGTGTCGGAGTTGGCGGCCTTTTCATGCAGGGAACCGTACTTGATCCTTCACCATAAAAGAGTTGTGTTGCGACCTGTTCCATCCTTTTTGCCAAAGGTGGTGTCGGCCTTTCATTTAAATCAGGATATTATTTTGCCTTCTTTTTTCTCTCAGCTTTGTTCGGCAGAAGAGAGACGACTGCATTCTTTGGGAGTTGTCTGGGCAGTCAATGTTTTTCTGTCTAGATGTGTGGAAATCTGAAGATCAGACTCTTTTTTTGTTTTACCAAAAGGACCCAAGAAGGGGCAGGTGGCTTCCAAAGCTTCCATTGCCAATTGGGTCCGTCAATTGATCATTCAGGCCTATGGTCTTAAACATAAAGCTCCTCCCTTTAGGGTGAGAGCTCATTCTACCAGGGGTGTAGGAACCTCCTGGGCTTTTCACCATCAGGTATCTGTGGCTCAGATTTGTAAGGCTGCTACCTGGTCTTCAGTGCATACGTTCACAAAATTTTATCAAATGGATGTTCGAGCAGCCGAGGATTCGGCTTTCGGCCGCAGTGTACTGCGGGCTGCCGTATAAGTTCTGATGGCTATTGTTTGGCAGGGTGTCTCTCTCTCCTCAAGGCTATTGCTCTGGGACGTCCCAGCACGTAATGAATATTAGCCTGACTCTGTGTCCCATGATGTATGAAAAAGAAAATGGTATTTTTACGTCATACTTACCTGTAAAATTATTTTCTTTGAGTACATCATGGGACACAGAGATCCCTCCCCTCTTTTTTGAGGTTTTAGTGCTTGCTACAAAACTAAAGTACTTCCTGTATGGGAGGGTTTATATAGGGGATCACTTCCTGTCTGAAGACCTTTGGTCTACCAGTGTCCATTCACCCAATGATGGAGTATAACCCAGCAGGTAATGAATATTAGCCTCACTCTGTGTCCCATGATGTACTCAAAGAAAAGGATTTTACAGGTATGTATGATGCAAAAATCCTATTATCTCTGCATCTTTACTATTTACAGACTGCTAACATCCATATTATGGTCCAGCGTGACATTTGCTTCAAAACAAATATAAACATGGCAGGTTTCCAATGTCTAGTTTACCTAGGAGAAATAAGTGGTGCCAGTAGTTCCCCATATGATCTGACATAGGGGTGTCTGTACTTGAAACGTTACAAATTATCTGAGGAAACAAAATATGTCCATATTATGGCTGTTCTATTATTATTTTGGAACTTATAAAACAGGCTGAAGTTTCAGAACTATACTAAACTGTCTGCACTCTATGTGGATTGAGGTATTCTGATGGTTACTGCATGGAACGGTCAAACTAGGCCTTGCCAGATTGTTCAGGACTGCTAACAGGAGCACCAGGTGCTGTACCCAGACAGGGCCAATTGTGGATTCGGTAATGGAAAAGTCTGTGTGTCTGATCACTGGATAAGGTCCTGGCCTCAGTCACCAGTTTGTGCATTGGATAACTGAAAGAAAAAGGTGGGGGGGCAAGGTCACTGTGGTGTTCCCTTTTCAAGACAACATGGCTGAGGTGAGCTGAGACATGACAAAATGGCTGCTACGCACACAGCTATGCGTTAGCCCAGTACGCATGACTGTTACAAGTATGTCCTGACCTCCACCCACTAGCTTCTGGAAACCTCTCCAAGCTTCTAGAATCAGGGGGAGGTACCAGAGGCCTGACCTGTAGAGCCCTTCAGCCTGACCTACAGTAACCCTGACCAATTAACCAGTCACACCCAGCTACTGTGAGTCAGAAACAAATTTACCAACACTACTAGAGTGTGCTACATATGGCATGTATGGACCTTGTGCAGTAGCACTTCTTATCCTGTATACCGAGTGTAATTTTCAGTATCTGTTCTTAACCTGTATGCTTGGATTCTGCACAGTAACACTTCTTGTTCAGAATTCTGAATGTTATTCTCAGTATCTAGTGCATTCAGTCCCAAGAAACAGTATATCACCAATGGTGCCTTTAGTGACTACCACCAATTACCTCAATCCAATGTAACTCTCCAGATTATATTGCCTCTCATATTTCAGATAGGAAAAAGCACTTTAGAAGAGCATCCAGACCAGTTTTGTTTCTTTGCAAGAAACACCTCTCCTTCTGAGATCTGCTTTCAGTGTGATAATAGGCTAATGACATGTAAGGAAAAAACGTTTCCAATAGTGTAAAAAAACAAAAAAAAACCCAACTCTATATATTTTTAATAATAGTATACATAAACTATAGGAGTAAACATACACTACAAAACAGCGCTAATGTTGAGCAAAAATGTGTAAGAAATCATGCGGCCAACTACGCATAAAAGAAATCAAATAGAAAGGTAGAGAGTCCGTGAAGTGGTCAGAGGAATGTCCATAAGTGACAGTACAGCTGTATCCCAGTGTGCGCCTTCCACCGGTCAGTAGAATTTCACCCTGTGTTGACACTCTCCCCCTCGGGGGTCAGACTCAGAGAGTCTGACCCCCGAGGGGGAGAGTGTCAACACAGGGTGAAATTCTACTGACCGGTGGAAGGCGCACACTGGGATACAGCTGTACTGTCACTTATGGACATTCCTCTGACCACTTCACAGACTCTCTACCTTTCTATTTGATTTCTTTTATGCGTAGTTGGCCGCATGATTTCCTACACATTTTTGCTCAACATTAGCGCTGTTTTGTAGTGTATGTTTACTCCTATAGTTTATGTATACTATTATTAACATTATCATTTTACAGTCTTATGATTTTTAAAACGGCTGCTTTCTTTTGGAGCACTCAGTTTAGATACTGAGTGTTTTTCATCTCTCCCAGTCTTTAGTTTTGCCTCTTTTTCGACATTGATCTATCCATTTGGCGCTGAGCGGTGTGCTGCAGGCTCGAGCAAACCTTATCCTTCTATATATTTTTGTAGCGCAAACCCCTAGAGGGCTGCTGGATTTTGGGTCCCCTATTCCTGCACATCCAGGAAAAACACATTTTCAGACATTCAGCATTCAGACAAAGAAACCAATCCTTGGGCTATATTTTTATGTTTTATTGAGGTTACATAACTTGGATAGGGATGAGGGGTTATGGATGCCCAACTTGAACTTGGTAGAAGAACTTGAGGACAACTTCTTTATGTACAAACAAATGTGGATTCCGGACTGTACTCCCTCTGGAATAATGTCAGTCTTTAATAAATCAGCAGCAAAATTCAGTTTTCAGGAGCTATATGTCACCTTGGAAAAAATCACAAAATCCCAACTGGTTGCAGGAGCTCTATGTCCCCTCGTCAGAAAATACCAGCCCACCTGGCTGCCTTTAAAAGTGTCCCAGAGCATAGGGATTTAGGTATCTGTGACACTGTCCTAATGAAAGCTTGCTAAATGTTAAACCTGGCAGCCTTCTCCCTTATTGGCCCTTGAATCCTATTGCTTAAATAGACTGCTATTTAGGTTTCCTGCTGCACAGATCTTAGCTCACTAGACAGGGTATCTCCTGGACAGGGCTGGCCCAAGACATTGGGCTGCCTGAGTCCATGAATGAAATGCTAACACCACCCCCCCCTCAAAAAAAAAAATCACACCCACCATAAGGCCCCCACTTCCATTATTTTATATCATGATAATAAAAACTAAAATTACATTTATAAGGAAGATTTACGTGCAACAGATTCTTGTCTATATGCAAAGTTATATGACATACTAGAGCTGCACAATTAATCGTCAAGAATCGTTATCGTGATTAATCGTCAAGAATCGTTATCGTAATCTTGACTAAAGTGTTTCACAATTCTTTCTATGCAAAGAATTCTCTCTGCTCTTCTGAAGCCACAGCCATCAAAAGAAAGGAAGAGAAAAACCGGGCCTGCCAAGAAACAAAACATTCTTTATCAGTTGAACATATCTTTATCATTTGAGTATAAACATTGTAACAATTTGTCAATGGAATAGACTTCCTTTGTAAGTAAAAAAAGTTTAACCACTTAAACACTAAACCTTTTTCTGACATTTGTTGGCTTCAAGTTAAAATCATTTTTTTTGTTAGAAAATTACTTAGAACCCCCAAACATATATATATTTTTTAGTAGACACCCTAGAGAATAAAATGGTGGTTGTTGCAATATTTTATGTCACAATGTATTTGCGCAGTGGTTTTTCAAATGCAATTTTTTTGGAAAAATTACTTTAATGAATTAAAAAAAAAAAAAAAATCTAACCAATAAAGTTAGCCCATTTTTTTTTTTGTATAATGTGAAAGATTTTACATTGCGAAAATCGTGAGAGAATCGTGATCTTTTTATTCTAAGCAAAAAAGTCGTGATTCTCATTTTGGCCAGAATCTTGCAGCTCTATGACATACCATTATGTTCAATTCCAAGGGGTGGGCTAGGGCAGTATAGGGGTGCAGGCTGAGGTAGTATATGGACAGGCTAGGGTAGTAAATGGATTAGCTATGGCAGTATAGGGGCAGGCCAGGGTAGTATATATATATATATAGGCTAGGGTAGTATATGAACAGGTTAGGATAGTATATGGACAGACTAGGGCAGTACAGTATATAGACAGGCTAGGGTAGTATATGGACAGTGATATCGGTGGCAGTACTGGGGAGGGATGGGATCGGTGGCAGTACTGGTGGGGGATGGGATCAGTGGCAGTCCTGGTAAGGGATCAGATCAGTGGCAGTGCTGGGGAGGAGTGGAATCCGTGGCAGTGCTGGGGAGGGATAGGATCCGTGGCAGTGCTAGTGGGGGGACAGGATCAGTGGCAGTGCTGAGGAGGGATAGGATCAGTTGGAGTGCTGGGGAGGGATGGGATCAGTGGCAGTGCTGGGGAAGGATGGGATCAGTGGCAGTGCTGGGGAGGGATGGGATCAGTGGCAGTGCTGGGGAAGGTAGGCATCAGTGGCAGTGCTGGTGGGGGGGTTGGAATCAGTGGCAGTGCTGGGGAGGGATATGATCAGTGGCAGTGCTGGGGAGGGATATGGTCAGTGGCAGTACTTGGGAGAGATCGGATCACTGTCAGTGCTGGGGAGCAGTGGAATCCGTGGCAGTGCTGGGGAGGGATAGGATCCATGGCAGTGCTGGTGGGGGGATAGGATCAGTTTGAGTGCTGCGGAGGGATGGGATCAGTTGGAGTGCTGGGGAGGGATGGGATCAGTGGCAGTGCTGGGGAGGGATGGGATCAGTGGCAGTGCTGGTGGGGGGATGGGATCAGTGGCAGTGCTGGGGAGGGATGGGACTGTCACGGTCCCTACCGTGCCTTGCAGACGGCCAGGCGTGGCAATAAAAAAACTCAGCAAAAGTACGGCGTGGAATCCCCCATAATGCATACCAGTTCCTTTGGATCTAGTATGAATTCTAAAGGGAACCCCCACGCCAATATGTAAAAAAATTATGACGTGCCCCCCCCCAAAAAGAATCCATACCAGACCCAGGTCAGGAAAGGGATTGGAGAAAAGCCAATGTAGCACCAATATTTAAAAAAGAACCAAAAAACATCCCTGGTAATTACAGACCAGTTAGCATAACATCAATAGCATGCAAGCTCTTGAAGGGGATGATAAGGGACTATATACAAGATTTTAGTAATGAAACGGTATCATTAGCAGTAATCAGCATGGATTCATGAAAAATCGTTCTTGCCAAACCAATCTATTAACCTTCTATGAGGAGGTGAGCTGCCATTTAGATAAAGGAAGGCCCGTAGATGTGGTGTATCTGGATTTTGAAAAAGCATTTGACACAGTTCCCCATAAACTTTTACTGTACAAAGTAAGGTCAGTTGGCATGGACCATAGGGTGAGTACATGAATTGATAACTGGCTAAAAGGGCGAGTTCAGAGGGTAGTGATAAATGGGGAGTACTCGGAATGGTCAGGGGTGGAAAGTGGGGTCACCCCGGGTTCTGTCCTGGGACCAATCCTATTTAATTTATTCATAAACGACCTGGAGGATGGGGTGAACAGCTCAATCTCTGTAATTGCGAACGATACTAAGCTAAGCAGGGCAATAACTTCTCCGCAGAATGTGGAAACCGTGCAAAAAGATCTGAACAAATGAATGGGGTGGGCAACTACATGGCAAATGAGGTTTAATGTGGAAAATTTTAAAATAATGCATCTGGGTGGCAAAAAATGTGAATGCAATCTACTCACTGGGGAGAGAACCACGGGGGGAATCAAGGATGGAAAAGGACCTGGGGGTCCTAGTAGATGATAGGCTCAGCAATGGTGTGCAATGCCATGCTGCTGCTAACAAAGCAAACAAAATATTGGCATGCATTAAAAAGGGGATTAACTCAAGAGTAGGGATGAGCTTTATGTTCAGGTCGAATATGAGTTCGATTCGAACATTGGCTGTTCGCCCGTTCGCCGAATAGCAAACAATTTGGGGTGTTCGCGGCAAATTCGAAAGCCGCAGAACACCCTTTAAAAGTCTATGGGAGAAATCAAAAGTCCTAATTTTAAAGGTTAATATGCAAGTTATTGTCATAAAAAGTGTTTGGGGACCTGGGCCCTGCCCCAGGAGACATGTATCAATGCAAAAAACGTTTTAAAAATGGCTGTTTTTTCAGGAGCAGTGATTTTAATAATGTTTAAAGTGAAACAATAAAAGTGAAATATTCCTTTAAATTTCATACCTGGGGGGGGTGTCTATAGTATGCCTGTAAAGTGGCGCTTGTTTCCCATGTTTAGAATAGTCCAAGAGCAAAATGACATTTCTCCTTTTATCCCCCTGCGTTACTCAACACAGGGGGATAAAAGGAAACTTTGTAACATTTGGTTCTTTTAGATCAAAGGAATGAACTTTGGTCTGTAAATTAGGTCAGTTTAACCACTTAAAGTGGACCTTCAGTCATTTTTTCAACTTTACATCTATTAAATCTTCTGCCCTTGTTGTTTTAAAGTGTTCCACCCAGGAATGGAACTTCTGTGGATCGGATCCCCCCCCCCCTCCAGTGCCACATTTGGCACCTTTCAGGGGGGAGCGAATACCTGTCAAATCCAGGTATCTGCTCCCACTTCTGGGGAAAGATTTCCGCAACATTGTGCTGTGAAATACGCAATGTCTGGCCCCCTTCCCTCTGCTGCCTTCTGGGAGACACACAGGTCCAAGAAGACAGCAGGGACCATTCAGAAAGTGCAGCACGACTTGTGCATACACAGTAGGAAACAGGCTGTGAAGCCGTAAAGGCTTCACTTCCTGTTTCCCTTAATAAGGCTGCCAGCGCCTGCACCCGGAGCCAAGGGACAGGTCGGCTTCGGATCCTGACATTGTGGGCTCCCTGGACAGGTAAGCATCCATGTATTAAAAGTCAGCAGCTGCAGAATTTGTAGATGCTGACTGTTATATATTTTATTTTACTCAGGCAAAACCCTGCTTTAACTTTGGATAGTAAAACATTTTTTTTCTGCCAGTAAATACCTTATACAGCCCACTTCCTGTTTCTTGTCTGGTAATAAGCCTAGGCTTATGACATCATATACAGTGCTCTCTCACTCTCCTGAGAGTTTGCCAGAAAGGGAGGGGGATGAGTCATAAGAGGGCCAATGAGGGCTGCAGAGCTGGAGGTGTGCCTCTGTGTGTCTGTGTAAATCCAGGAAGTGAACAGGCAGCAGCTTCAGATACCCACAGTTAAAATGGTTGCAGCCAGACTTAGTGGAGGAAGATTTCTGCAGCATATTTGGCAAGTACAGAATCACAGTGTATATAAAATAATATGCAAAGTGGTTGGAGAGAAGCTTGTTTTTATTACAAATTATGTGAGCAAACTGCAGTTCCTCTTTAAAGACTAAGCCTTTTTCTGACACTTCTTGTTTACACGTTAAAAATCAGTATTTTCTGCTAGAAAATTACTTAGGACTCCTAAACATTATATATATTTTTTTAGCATAGACCCTAGAGAATAAAATGTCAATATTTTATGTCACATTGTATTTGCGCAGCAGTCTTTCAAACGCAATTTTTTGAGAAAAAATACACTTCAATGAACTTAAAAAAAAACTAAACAGTAAAGTTAGCCCAATTTTTTATATAATGTGTAGGATGATGTTATGCCAAGAATCGTGATCTTTATTCTAAGCAAAATAAATTGTGATTCTCATTTTTTCCAGAATCGTGCAGCTCTAACAGTACTCCTACTTATTCACCCAAAAAAAAAGTGTATTGTAAAAAAGACATTAGACATTTTACCTTTATTATTAAGTCCTTTATTTAAGAAATAAAAATTTAAAAAATGTCCCCCAGTGTAGATCCATCCTCAATCACGACAGGCACCAGCACTGCCGACCCAAAAAAGGTCAGCTCAAGCCAAAGGCTCCCGCCGTATGCCTGTCATGATCACCTAGTGTCCCTGTTCTTCATTCCAGCACCCGGGTGTTGGCTGTTGCTTTTCCACTATCAGTGTTCACCTGCAAGGTGATTGATCTGATCAGTCACCTGATATAAGCAAACCGAACACTCTATCCCTTGCTTGTGATAGAGACGGAGTTACCTGCATTGTTCTTGATATAGCCTTCCATTTGTCTGCCCTGCTTTGCTTTGCTGTTGGATTTCCCTGTGTATGACCCGGATCGGATATTGGGCTATTCCCTGAACTCAGCCTGCCTTATTACCTGGACCATCTTAGAACCACGCTATCTGATTGCGAAACTGCAAGTAGTATCTGTTTGCTTTGCTCAGTTTGCATCTGCCTTGGCGTGGTGGCCAGACACTATAGTATTGTGTATAAGTCCTGGGGGCAACCAAGTATCGGTAGGCTTGCTTGTCTTAAGGGAAAGGGGGCTGTTATAGGTGAAGCACACAGTAGCCAGCTATAGTGTCTGACCCCCTGCATTTAGGTAGACGTGACATTCATGACAATGCCAGCTGTGCCTTCTGACAGTTCTGAAATAACTAATAATCAGGTGACCCCACCCCCTTGTGATGTATTCGGTTAGGGGCATGCTCATTCACTCGTTCACATGGGGGGCTGGGATCTGGGGTCTTGTTAAAGGGGGCTTCCAGATTCCTATAAGCCCCCTACTCAGCAAGGGGCTTGGGGGGGATGTGTCCTAGTATAGTTTAGGAAGAGAGGCGCTCGCTCCTCCCCTTCCTTTTCTGACCTGCTGGGCTGGATGCTTGGATAAGGGTCTTGTATGGATTTAGAAAAAAAAATGGCATGTGGTTCTCTTCAAAAACCAAACCAGACCCGAAGGGCCAGGTATGGATTTGGGGGAGACCACACACTGTTTTTTTTTACTTACCAGCAATTGCTTTTTTTTTTTTACAATTTGCTGTCGGGGGAAACATCATTGAGGTCTGATGACTCATTGGTTGTAATGGATGTGGCGGCCGCCCATGTTGTTTACTGGTTGTTAAGAAGCAGACTGCTGTCTGCTCCATAACAACAGTACACATTCCACAAATACCTCATGCCTGGACCACTACTTAATTTACACATGCAGTTAATTATTTCCTTCTGTGAATGGATTTTAATGCCCTTTCATTAACCAAGAATTTTCAGCTTTTCTAAGGAAATACCCCAAAACGGTCTAGCGAATTGACAGTTTCAGGATCGCATGCAATATTTAGGCAAAATGTTTCCTGACAACTAAATAGCTCATGCAAGTTCATTCTGTGAATGGAGCACATTGTCCCTGGTTAGAGAAGGAGTAAGGGTTTATTGTTTGTACATCCATAGACATCGGAAGGATCAGCAGACCATACCCCTTTATGTCTCTACAGGCTTAGCCATGGTAAAAAAAAAAGGACATTTTGTGGAGGTCTGCCATCTCTTCCATAATTTCATCTGTGTAAAATCAGGCTGATATTGAGCATTTCAATTTGCAGGTGATCAGCAAATGATCAAAGGGTGGACTGTGTAAGGAATTTTTAAGATGATCTTTGCTGTATCACCTTGCTTACCCCAATTTTGTGACAGTGTCAGCTATTTGCAAATAAAGCAGCCATTTTAGATGCATGCCCAAAACGTAACTAATGTGTCTAAGAAGAAATATTGCTGTGTCATTATCTTATGATTTGTATGATATCAAGGGGAATTTCCAGAAGCAATTCCAGAACTGGATTCGGGGTCTGGTATGGATTTGCATGGGAACATCAAACACAAAAAGAGGTCAACTCAAAATCAATCATCAATTATTTTAAGGGCAAACTCAGACCAAATTTATTTTTTGCCCCTGGGCCCTCTTTGAAATCCATACTAGATTCTAGAGATGGACCGAACACCCCCTGTTCGGTTCGCACCAGAACAGGGAAAAAGTTCAGCCTGAGCCGCAAACTCTATTAAAGTCTATGGGACTCGGACATGAAAAATCTAAAGCCCCCATTTTGAAGGCTTATATGCAAGTTATTGGCCATAAAAAGGGCATGGGGGCCCGGGTACTGCCCTGGGGGACATGTATCAATGCAAATAAAAAAAAAAAGATTGTTTTTAAAGGAACAGTGATTTTAATGATGCTTGAAGTGGAACAATAAAAATTGAAAATTCTTTTAAATATAGTGCCCGGGGGGTCCCCTTAGTCTGCCTGTAAAGTGGCACATCTGTACAGTGTATAGAAGCTGCTGCAGCAAAACTGACATTTCTAAAGAAAAACAATGCCCCCCCTCCCCCACTACATACCAGGCCCTTTAATTGGCCAAAATTTAAAAAGAAAAACCGTGTGGGGTCCCCCCCAAAATCCATACCTGACCCTTACCCGAGCATGTGACCCAGAAGTCAGGAAAGGAGGGGACGAGCAAGAGCCCCCCTCCCTTCTGAACCATACCAGGGCACATGCCCTCAACATGGGGGGGTGCTTTGGGGTGGGGGGGACTCTGGTGGGCAAAGTCTGTGTACTGTTTTTATTTTAGACAATTTTTTGGGGTGAATGAGTAGGGGTACAATGTACCCCTACTCATTCACATGGGGGGGCAGGATCTGGGGGCCCCCTTGTTATGGGGGGCTCTGGCAGGCAAAACACAAACCCAGCATGCACCAGTTGTGATCTCACAGTGGTCTTTAACCACTTCAGCCCCGGAAGGATTTGCCCCCCCAATGACCAGACCATTTTTTGCGATACGGCACTGCGTCACTTTAACTGACAATTGTGCGGTCGTGCGACGCTGTACCCAAACTAAATTGATGTCCTTTTTTCCCCACAAATAGAGCTTTTTTTGGTAGTATTTGATCACCTCTGCGGTTTTTATTTTTTGGTCTATAAACAAAAAAAAGTGACAATTTTGAAAAAAAAAAATTTTTTTTTTTACTTTCTGCTATATTGCATATCCAAAAAAAAAAAAAAAACACATTTAATTCATCAATTTAGGCCGATATATATTCTATATAGATATTCGATATATATTCTTCTACATATTTTTCGTAAAACAAATCGCAATAGGCATACGTATATTGATTGGTTTGTGCAAAAGTTATCTCGTCTACAAACTATGGGATAGATTTAGCGACTTTTATTTATTTTTTTATTGTTTTATTTTATTAACATTAGGGGGCGACCAAGGGGTTAAGTGTGTTCCTGGGTGTGTTCTAACTGTAGGAGGGTGGAATGGCAGGGACATGACAGAGATCGCTGTTCCCGATCACTGGGAACTAAGATCTCTGACATGTCATCTGGCAGACTGGGGATCCACCTTGTTTAAACTGGCAGATCCCCGTTCTGCCTCTGTACACCATGATCGCGGGTGTAGCCTGCGGACACAGAGTCCGCCGGACTCATGGGCATCTCCCCGTTATCTCCCATGCACGTACCACTGTACAGCTATGGTGGTTCGCGCAGGAGAGCCGATCTGCCGCAGTATAATGAAGGCGGCTGGTCAGAAAGCTGTTAATGAAGGATCTACATTGGGGGACATTGTTTTTTTTTTTTTTAAATAAAGGACTTGTCAAAAAACTGTGTACTGTTTTTATTTAATGTTGACACTTTTACAATGTACCCCTACTCATTTACATGGGGGGGGGATCTGGGGGCCCCCTTGTTAAATTCCAATAAGCCCTCTGCCCGCAGACCCCCACAACCACAGCCCAGGGTTGTGGGGAAGAGGCACTATGCCCCCCCATGTTAGTATACATGGCATACTAGCACATTATGAAATACTCACCTGGGAACAAAGCCCTTCAGCGCTGTAATGTCACAGCTGAGAGGGCTGACATGTTCCCCCTGTCTTTCTTCTGGGTTTGTGCGCTCTGGATATGGGATTGGTTGGAGCTGCGATGATGTCGTTCTCCTGAATCTCGAACCATCGGTTCTGGCATGAAGCTCTGAGGTTCTGGCAAGGTATGCTGGACCTTCAGAGCGCATGCACCAGTGATATCACTGGCTGCATGCAGGGTGAATATCCCCTAAACGGTGCATGTTTAGGATATATTCATTTTACCTACAGATAAGCCTTATTATAGGCTTACCTGTAGGTACAAATTACCAAATGGGGTTTACAACCATTTTAAGCCATTATATTGCACCAATTATCCTCCTTTTTTTTCTTTTTTTTTTTTAACCAGAAAGGCTACACTGCTCTGAATTCTCTGGAGGTTGCAGAGTTGTCTGTCTGGCAGTGAGAAGATGGCTCCAGATTATAGGCGTGCGCAGGGGGTGTGCCAGGTGTGCCTGGGCACACCCTAATCACCAAGGTTGCCAACCATGTAGTGATAAGAGATAGCTGACATCATTCTGTATATGGTGGGTTGTGAGGCAAGGTGGGTGCAAGGTAGTTCAAGTTATTGGGCGCCAGACACTTCTTGAATGCAAAAGAGAGTTTATTTCTCTTAACAAACTTTTTTGAGGGAGAGAGGGTTAGGGCCAGGACACCCTTAAGTAGTTGCAAGTTCAATTGATAGACTCCGAGACTTCAATAAGAGGACAGCCATGCAGGGAAAAGCATCTAGCAAGACGCCACATCTGCATGTGTAGGAATGCTGTCTCCTATGGCAAAAGTCTTTAACAGTTCCTAACACAAAGCGTAACAGTTCTTTCGCTTTCACTACAATCGTTCCTTGTAGTTCTTCAGCCCACTGAGCTCCCAGTCTCTCACTAGACCCACTGAGTCACGGCCACTGAATCCCTTTAGCTCCTCCAATCTTCCCGGTGGTATCTTCCTCAAGGGTCACCCCCGCCTCTCTGCTGGGTCCCTAGTTTGGCACTCAAGATACCTCTCAAGCTTCACCCCACTGGCCTGCTCAGTCCCTGGATTGACACACAAGGCTGCTCTGCAAGAATCACCTCCACTGGCTGGGTTGGTACCCATTGAAGTTTCCCGATTCTTCACCGTCCCCAGTTGGGGAGAATGCTGCTTGCTCCAGTTACTCACTGTGGTCCCTGGTAATAAGGTGGTTGGTCCCTTAGTGGCAACAGCTTCTCCTCTACCCCCGACTAGGGTTGCCACCTGTCCAGGATTCACCCGGACAGTTCCGGTTTGGAATCATGCATCTGGGTTTGAGACTGCCTGATACCCAGACACAATATTCAGACCGGACTATGGCTTCCCAGCAGGGTTGCTGGCTGCAGTTGTCTAAGCTGAGAGTATCTGTTACACTCTCTTTCACACTGCACTAACAATCCCCCCTCCCCACACACACACATAGACAGGAGAAGAGAGAGGGCTCGATCTGCTCCTCTTCCTCCCGCCCCTACCCCTCTGTGTCTTCCCACACTCCAATCCCCGGTGCTGTGCCTCAGAAAAGGAAAGTTTGAAGTCCAGCAGCATCAGATACATCAGATACATCTAGATGAGAGGTGCTGACTGCCAAGGGTGAGTGAGCTCACCAGCCATCCCTGTCTGTGACTGAAGTATACCCCCTTCTATCTCCTGACTCTGTGTTAGTACACTGAGGTAAATCAGGGTTCTCAGAGCACCCCTTACATCAGTGTTCCCCTTTACACCAGAGGCCACAGTGTTCCCCCTTAGATCAGAGTCCTTTCCATACCTCAGAGTTCTCAGTGTTCCCCTTAAATCAGGGTTCCAAGAGCATCCCATATGTTAGAGTCCCCAGAGTTCTCCCTTACAGCAGAGTCTGCAGAGTCCCCTCTTACAGTGTAAGTGAACTCTGCAAGTTCATATGTAAAAGGGGAACTCTGCGGATTCAGATGTAAAAGGGGAACTCTCTGGACTCTGATGTAAAGAAGGACTCTTGTGATTCACTTCATATGATTAGAAATGTTATTTAATTGAAAAATATATGTATAGTTTATACGATTAAAAAAATTGCCGTACACCGCTAAAGTGTTCGGGTTTGACTTGAAGAAAAGGTGGCAACCCTATCTCCGACCACGACAATGTCTCCGGCTGGCAGAACCGTCACTTTTGGTTGGACTGCAAGCCGCAATCCAAACCCTCCACTGCTCTCTTGCTTCTGGATAGGCCCTCAGACAGCCTAGCAGCCAGATGTGCCCAGGATAGGCCCAATCTCTGGCCTAGCAGCCCGGGCAGTACAACACATGTCCACCCAGACAGCCGTCCAGGTGGCACAGAACACAGATCACCTGACTCCAACCGAATATACAGGTTCTCCCAGCAGGCCAAGGGATTCAAGAAAACCCCTGCCCATTGGCTGAGATGCCCCATATGCTCATAATCTGACCATGCGTTGCCCTTCTCGTATCTAGTACCACCAAGTACCCGGCCACCTAGTAGTAGAAGAGTGCAACCAGGCCAAACTTAGGGAGAAATCAATGGATCTCTAACAATTAGCCAAGATGACTATTCCTGGCAAGTAAATTTCAAGGAGCAACCCTAACTAAACTCCAGGGTGCTACATAGCTACATACTGTATGGGAGGACCTCTGATGTGATCGGCGACTGTAAACTAAAGTTATGATAAAAATTCTGAATAGAAAGAAAATATTAAGTTACGCGTGTTTGATTTCATTTTGCTAGCTGCAGAAAAGCCTACTTTGCCGTGTACAACTCAGTAACCAGTAGCCTTGTAATTATTGGTATTAAAAAATTTGTGGGTGTGGAATGGGCTCTAAAACATAATACACATCCACGGCAGTTCAGATATGTCATATGACAACAAAGTCTCTGTTAGGGATGAGCCGAACACCCCCCGGTTCGGTTCGCACCAGAACATGCGAACAGACAAAAAAATTGTGCGAACATGTGAACACCGTTAAAGATTATGGGACATTACATACATGTTATTGCCATAAAAAGTGTTTGGGGACCCAGGTACTGCCCCAGGGGACATGTATCAATGCAAAAAAAAAAGTTTTTAAAACGGCCTTTTTTTCAGGAGCAGTGATTTTAATAATGCTTTAAGTGGAACAATAAAAATGAAATATTCCTTTATTAATATTTCCTGCCTGGGGGGTCTGCCCTTGGTCTGCCTGTAAAGTGGCACATCTTTCTCATTTGTTTTACTGTGCCGCAGCAAAATTACATTTCTAAATGAAAAAATGTCATTTAAAATTGCTCTCAGCTGTAATGTATTGTCGGCTCCCGGTAATATATATGCAAAATCAATTTAAAAAATGGCGTGCAGTCCCCCCCCCAGTCCATACCAGGCCCTTCAGGTCTGGTATGGACATTAAGGGGAAATCCACGCCAAAATGGGAAAAAAATGGCGTGGGGGCCCCCCAGATCCCTACCATGCCCTTCAGGTCTGGTATGGATTTTAAGTGGAACCCCGTGCCACAATGTAAAAAAAAAAATGTTGTGCAAGTCCCCCCAAAATCTATACCAGATCCTTATCTGAGCAAGCAGCCATGGCAGGCCAGGAAAGGGGGGGAACGGACGAGCGCCCCCCTCCCAACCATACCAGACCGTTTGCCCTCAAAATGGGGAGGGTCCTTTGGGGCCCCCAGATTCTCCCCCCCTATGTGAATGGGTAGAGGTACATTGTACCCCTACCCATTCACCAAAAAAGTGGCAAAAAAGTAAAAACGACAGGAGACAGTTTTTGACAATTCCTTTATTAAAAAAAGTGTCCCACGATGTCCATCCATCTTCAATCACTGCACCTGACGTACCCGAAAAATATTAAAAAAAAGGGAAAAAAAAGCTCCGTCTCGATAGGAGGCGTCCTGCTGACTGCTGTTTCTTGGCTGTGACAGCTGTTATATAGGCAAGGTCGGGGCCACCCGATGACGTAAATGGGTGACCCCGGCCCCTTTGATGTCAAGAGCCATCAGAAGGGGTGGAGTCACTGGGTGGCCCCGCCCTTGCCTATATAACACCTGTCACAGCCAAGAGACAGCAGTCAGCGGGACACCTCCCATCGAGGCGGAGCTTTTTTTTTTAGTAAAGGAATTGTCAAACTGTCTCCTGTCATTTTTACTATTTCGACTGTTTTTTGGTGAATGGGTAGGAGTACAATGGACCCCATACCTATAAGGGGGGGATCTGGGGCCCCCCTTGTTAAATGGGCCAATAGGTGAAACCTTGTGAGCTGCCACACTAAACCTAAATAACCTAAATAAACACAAAAAATATATTATAATCAGCTGCCCGCACTTCCCACACTTCCCCAGTCTGTGATAATAAAATATATATAACACACTGTGCAGTGCTAATATGTATAAAACATAATAATATATACATATATAAATACAATAAACTATATATATATATATATATATATATATATATATATATATATAGCAAAAATATCTAAAACATAACACCATTTAAAAGGAATGCATAAATAAAAGTGCTTGTGCTCCGTGATATTGCACTCAGTCCTTAATGAGGTTATTTTAAAACGAAGCAACAACAGTCCTTTAAAAATAATATAAGTGCTCGTGCTTCGTGCATATCAATTAATCCTTGACGATGAAACTTTGGTTTCTGGGGACTGAAAACCATTCCTTGAAGACTGCTTTATGTTATCCTCTACATCCATGCTGACACAATCCTCCTCTTCCTCTTCTTCCGATGTGTTTGGCAGCCCCGTAGGAATGCTATCTGCATAAAGGGGGCCTTGCGAGGAAAGGAAGTCCTCCTCTTTCTCCCACTGTTCTGCCTCAAGTGCTCTGTCCATGATTCCACGAAGCATGTGCTCCAGCAGGAAGACTAGAGGGACAGTGTCACTGATGCATGCATTGATTGTTGCTGCTCACCTTCTTTGTGGCCTCCTCAAATGATGACAGGACAGTGCATGCATCCTTGATCAGTAGCCACTGGCGTGGTGAAAAGAAGCCAAGCTCCCCTGACCCTATCCTGGTGCCATACTCGCACAGGTACTCATTGATGGCCCTCTGCTGTGTGTGTACAGCCGCTGTAGCATTGCCAATGTTGAGTTCCACCTGGTGAGCATGTCACAAATGAGGCGGTTGGTGGGCAGGTTGCATTCCCGTTAAACGTCAGCCAGCCGAGCACTGGCATTGTATGGCCAGCAGAAATGATATACTTTTCTGGCCTGCCTTGGGAAATCTTGTAAACCTGGGTATCTGGTCAAAAAACGCTGCACCACCAAATTTAGGACGTGTGCCTGTTGTAATTCGAGTTATTACTGAATAATTACGATAATTCAATAATTCATATTGATGAGGAAAGTTCCAAGAAAATCCGTTCAGTTCTCGTGTAAAAACTCAAAAATTGATTTAATGATAAAAATAGTAAAATATTACAAAAACAATGTCAAAATATCATTAATAATGTATTATATTCTTAAGATGAAGATTAAATCAGATATATCTGTGTGTTAAAATAGCAGCAATGTATTGTGATGTGTGTGTGTGTGTGTATGTATGTGTGTAGCTGTCCTCGTAGAGTGCAAGTCTGCCTAAAAAACCTCTGTGTCACGCTCTTACTCCACAACTCAAACCAATGAAAACAGCCCCCACCTTACTAAAATGGGTTGGTTCAATGTTCCTTATTTGCCTTGTAGTTCTACAGGAATTCCCGGGCTTTCAATGAGCAGTTTCCCTCTGGGAGTCACTCAATCTAACATTCCCGAGGTGTGGGCTAAGAGGAGTTTATATGTAAATATATATATACACATATACACTTAAAATGCAATGTTCTTATTAATATCCTAATCAAGAAATATTGTAATATAAAGAAATTATGTTCTTTAACTAAAACTTTGAAACGTTGTGTATTTGAAAAAGGATGTAACCTTATCTTCTTCATTTGCAATGGGGGAAGGTGAGACTAATTACTACCACATGCTTGAGCTTTTCCAAGAAATGCTTATGAACTTATAACCATGTATATACTTTCACAAGTATATAAAAACCTTATATAAGTTTACCTTTTCCATACATAGAAGATATATATATATATATATATATATATATATATATATATATATATATAGTGGGTACAGTATGTGTGTATATATATATATATATATATATATATATATAGATATATATCTACAATTCAATTATTATTTAAGATCTCATCCATTCATAAATTCTGATATTCTAACATTTCCCTCTCAAAGTGATTCATTAATAATCTTATCATTTTCTTAAATCCATATAAATCTAAATCCATTTATACCTCAAATGCATCACATCCATATCCAGCCATACTTAAAGACCTTAAGATAATTGACTTGAATATATTTTCAAATTTGATTCTATATAAGGAAAAGTGAACTTCATATACCATGAAAAATATTTTCACCCTTATTATTTTCTTTTTTCTTTTACCAAATAAATCAATCTCCTTAATTTCATAATCCATAAATGTATTATTGTTGTACAATACTTTGAAGTATGAATATCACTTCAAAAATGTATGTTTCAACATATGAAATGTATGTTTCAACATATGAAATGTATGTTTCATATTTTCAACTTCAATTCATTCATATATGTGAGATGATTTTTAAAAATAATTACATATTACAATGTAAAAGTAAGTCCTAACTTGTCTGTATGACTTTAAAAAAAATGTACTATTATCTTAATTAGCACCAGATGTTCCCTCTAACTAGAATGACTCTATTGTAAGGATGTTTAACCCTTTCAATTCTGAAAGTACACTATATGTGTTTATAAAAAATGATGTGTAAAAAATATCTCATCTTGATATGATAAACATATCTCATCACATAAAAAGTTGATATATAAAAACTGCAATATATCTGATGGATAAAATTATATCATCAGTCGTAATCAAAAGTCAATTGTTTTTATAAGTTTCTCTCTCATTAGAGGTATTGAGATTCTTTTTTTTCTTCCTCCTGTACTCCTGTAAAGTTGGAAAACGTTATTGAACATAGAAAGACAACAATAATTACGACAAATTAATCTCTTATGTCATCTTCTCCCAGAACTATATTCTTAAGCTTCAAGGGCTTGTTTTCATCTGGAAGGTCTAGAAATATTACATTTCTTTTCTTTTCATGACTTATAAGTCAGATCCTGTAAAAGAATGCAGCTTCAATTTTTTTTAATTAAAAAATACATTTTATATATCATAATCCTAATATTTTATCATGACATGAAAAACATATTTTAGTAATAACATTTCTAATTACCTTACTTTGCTCTATTTTTCTTAAATTGACCTATACACCTTAATATATTATTCTGTATATTTAAACTATAACAGGATGTATGCCTCCTTTTTGTCATGATTCAAAACCTAATTTTCACAAACAAAGAAAGGTTTTAAATCAACCCCTTGAAGACTGAAGCAAACTATATCCATTCACTTCTCCTCTATAAGATTTCAGAGTAATGCGTGCTGTACTGTACTTGTAGCATTTTTCAATTCAGCATTTTCTGTAGAATTTGAACACTGACCCAAAGCCTCTCTCAGCATTTGTTCTAACAATACCATTTACAGGCCTTTTGAATACATTTAACTGAGAATGTTCTGTTACCAAATTTACTTGTATAGGTTTAAATTGTAAAGTTTTTAAAAAATGGACAATATTTGTAATATAATTCTCCTTAATTAATTTTTGTTAAAAAATTTTTTAATGACAGATAAGGTGTCTGTAATATGATCCTACTAGATCTCACAATCTTTTCTGTTACATTGACTGCAAAATAAACACTTAACAATTGCTTCATATTTGTGTCCAAGGTCTTTTCCATATTTGTCAAACCTCTGGAGAAAAAAAACTATTATTTCCGGTTTACCATCTTTTACCTGAGACAAAATTACTGAGATGGAATTCTCAGATACCTTAGTAGACATTAAAACAGGCGTTGATATTCCAATTTCGATTATATTCAATGAGGGTGCTTTCTGCAAGTTTTTTTTCAATATTTCAAAGGCATCTGTCTGGGTTTGATTCCATTAATCAAACACAACATCTTTTTGTTTCAAGAAAAAAATAATGGTTTAACTTTATCATCATATTCCTGTAAAAACTCTTTGCAACAATTTACTTCACTCAAAAATTGATATAATGCCTTGTAAGATGTTGGACCTGGAATAGCAGAAATGTTTCTAACTTTTTCCTGTGATAACTGTCTCTGTCTCTGAAGAAATGTAATTTTATCTTTCATTAACTGAACTGAATCTGTGTTCAATTTCAGCCCTGCTGTTTGTAACAGAGTAAATAACTCTGTCAACAGAGTGACATGTTCTGCTGTATTTTGTGTAGACAACAAAATTTTGTCCACATGCTGGACAATACATTTTGGTCTAGAACATTTTGATAAAACTTTCTCCAAGCACTCGTGCACTATTCTGTCACTAATTTCCAGTCCTGGAATTATTCTAGTGAATGCATAAATTTCTTTATTAAAACTGAAGGCATGTTTATAATGACAGCTGTTCGTTAATGGTACTGAAAAATGACTATTGGAGATTTCCAGTACTGAAAATACTTTGGTCTTGGCATCCATGTGTGACATTAAATTTAAATTAGGAACAATAGGTTTGTTATTTGTAATGCATTTATTCAGTGATCTTAAATCAACTAATAAAGAATACGAATCAGCATTCTTGATAGGCCAAATACAATTATTTACCACTGATTGTGCCTTCTGTAATATTCCTTGTTGTAAAAATGATTGTACAATGTCAGAAACTGGACCTATTGATTCTTGTGGCAACTTATTTTGAATTTGGGGCTTAGGATCTCCTCCCTCAATTTCTATTTCAATATCTTTAAACAAACCTGTATCCATTTTGGTCTGACTCCAAAGACTTTTATATGCTCTAACCAATTGATCCAATACGAGATTGGTTCCTGTGTGTGGCCAATTAAAATCTGAAGACATGTCAGCTGCTGTACCAAAAATTTCCAACATTACTGTACATTGAAGAATCTATTAACATAGATTTGGACCTAGATTAATCTTTCCATATAGTAGAATTACTTAAATCAATAATCCAATTTAATTTACTATTCACATCCATGCCTAAAATATTCTCTGTATTTTGGTAACATCAGTGTCTATATTCGTTTTCAAAAGTCCTGGAATTTCAAAATTCACATCAAAAACTTTAGTTGCAACTGTATTTTCTTTTCCACTGAAACCAATTAAATTACATTTTGGAGAATCAATACTCACAGGTAATTTGTTTTTAGTTAAACTGAGTTCAGATCCTAAATCTATTAACCATTTAGTATTCTTACCATTTAATAAACCATGTAATAATGGCCTTCCACGTTCATCTATTAAAAGTGAAGTCACATACCGTATATACGCAAGTATAAGCCGAGTTTTTCCAGCACATTTTTTGTGATGAAAGTGCCCCCCTCGGCTTATACTTGAGTCACTGCCATCTCTGCATACCTGATCAGCCCGTGTCATGCTCAGAAGGCAGCCGACCATTGTAAAAAAGCCACGCCTCCTCCTTGTCCTCGTCCATGATAGGGGAACACTCAGTTTCCCAGCAGTGAGTCAGTGTTCAGTGTTCCGCCTATAACGGACATCCTCTCGCCCTCATCCAATGGACGAGGATGAGAGGATGTCCGTGATAGGCGGAACACTAAACACTGACTGCTGGGAAACTGAGTGTTCCACCTATCTTGGACGAGGAGGAGGCATGCCTTTTGTACACTGGATGGCCGCCGTCTGACTGCATGACACGGGCTGATCAGGTAGGCAGATCGTCACAGGGAGGCTGCAATGGACACAGAGATGCATGTAATTGACACAGGGAGGCTGCAATTGACACAGGGATGCATGTAATGGACACAGGAAGGCTGCAATGTAATGGACACAGGGATGCATGTAATGGACACAGGGAGGCTGCAATGGACACAGGGATGCATGTAATGGACACAGGGAGGCTGCAATGTAATGGACACAGGGATGCATGTAATGGACACAGGGAGGCTGCAATGGACACAGGGATGCATGTATTGGACACAAGGAGGCTGCAATGTAATGGACACAGCGATGCATGTAATGGACACAGGGAGGCTGCAATGTAGCTGCTGCATTTCTCACCCTCGACTTATACTCGAGTCAATAACTTTTCCCAGTTTTTTGTGGTAAATTAGGTGCCTCGGCTTATATTCGGGACATCTTATACTCGAGTATATACGGTAATTTAATGTTGGACAAGATTCATAAACTTTTTTCCTAAATCCTGATGGTGATGGAAGTAATCCATCTCTTTCATTTTCATCATTGTTTGTCATATTGATTGAACTGTCATTAACAGTCAATGTACTGATCTGTTTGACTTCTGAGGCATAAGGCAAATCAATCAACCTATTGTTTGGAGAAGAAGGAATAAATTGCTCAGAAATATGTTCTGTATTTTCTACTTTCAAAGTTTTCCTTTGTGTACTATGTAGGCAATTAACATTTCCTTATTAAAGCAAAAAAAAGTCACGCTAGTAAATAGTGAGGCAAAACACAAATAAGTGCCACATCCTAAATAATATAGATAATGAAAGGACCCAAATGGTGTTAGATACACCTATGAATCAAACACATGAACACATGGTAATACTGTATAATATCCATCTAATGAGTCCACAATGAAGTGATATAAAAATAAAATGAGTCCATTCATATAAAGGTATGAAAAAAAATTAATTATAAAAATTCCCAAAGTGATAAGTGATGAAAATTCTCATTGTAGTGATCAAAAAAGTGCGTAGATGGGACCTCCACCTTGAAGAAAATACTGCCGCTTACCAGAGGGAGTTGGTCTCTGGTTAAGAGGACCGCACTGAGCAGACGGCTGTAACCCCAGCCCGGGATCTCACAAACAGGCACTAGATGGCATCACGTCCAACAGGCTCCATGTCATATATCCCAGCAGAGTAGATGCAGAGTAACGTATTTAACATAGAAAACGACACAATGCTCCACATAGCGTAAAACCATAAGACATTTATTGAATAAAAACTTAAGCCAAATGGACACTTATGAATCGACAGTTAAATGTCAGCATAAAGGAAAAGCCGGCCGGCTCCACATACAGCCCGTACCTTCCGGGACTCACAAATAGTGGTGATGTCAGGATGTGGCTCCTCCTCCCTACGTCGTTTCGTCACAAGCGGACGTGGTCACGGGATAC
Source organism: Aquarana catesbeiana (assembly GCF_042186555.1). Taxonomy (NCBI): domain Eukaryota; kingdom Metazoa; phylum Chordata; class Amphibia; order Anura; family Ranidae; genus Aquarana; species Aquarana catesbeiana. Next base: position 143,686,038 of record NC_133333.1, read on the forward strand.
GAGCGGCGTCCTGACGCACCGCTCAAATAGAACAAAATCCCGCCCTTCTCGGACAAGATGACCTGAGCGCCATCCCACTTAAGGGAAAAACTAAGGGCAGCCATACAAATTAACACCGCCGCCAATGGAAAATATACAAATAGCAATAAACAAAAAACTAGAAATTAAAACACAGAGCCACATACCCAGATATAAAAGGTAATAAGCATCTGAAGATAAAAGATTAAATATACCTAGGTGAATCAAAATAATTATACACCGCTGAATTAAGCAGATCCACTATAAAGGGCGATCCCTGGCTTGTGCAGCCCACATGGATTAATAAAAACCCAAACTAAATCATAACAAAAATACTCTAAAAGATCCCGACATCATACTCCCTAGTAGGGAAGCATGATATATAACCTAACATATCAAAAAACAATCAATCCTCAATAGTATGGTAAATATGATTAAAATTTAAATTATAATTAAAATATTTCCATGATGTGAGATGGCGCCATCTACAGGGAACTAAGAGATAGTACATTCTAGCAAAAAATAATAAAAGTGAAAAATAAAAAATAAAAATAAAAATAGAAAATAAAAAATAATTAAAATTAGACCAGACAATAGATAGATATTAATGGAGAGCATCAAAGCCCTAATCCCAAACCAGACATGGTAAATCAAAAAAAGGAGGCCTACAAAGAACCTTCATACCTACGAATTGTCAATAAAGGAATTAACATCTATATCGATGTTAAGGCCAAAAGGGGTATAAGTCTTGAGCTTATGGACCCAAGCCATCTCCAATCTTGAGATGCTCCTAACAAGAGCACTACCCCTCCAATGTGGCCTAAATTTATCTATTCCCAGAAAAATTGTACCCGTGGGGTCTCTATCATGGGAGGTAAGGTAATGCTTAGAGACCGAGTGCTTGGTAAACCCTCTCCTAATATTATTAATGTGCTCATTCAATTGTACCTGCAATGGTCTCTTAGTCCGGCCCACATATTGCAGGCCACATGGGCACTGCAGCATGTAGACAACCCCAGACGTAGAGCAGGTAATAAAGGGCTCATTACTAAAAGATTTTTGGGTGCACGTAGAGGTAAAGTTCACAGACCTTCTTAACCTGCACCTATTGATGGAACAGACCTGACACCTCCTACATTGATAGTACCCAGTTAATTCTGAAAAGAAAGTAGACCTAAGAATAGGGGGATCAAGAGTATTGGGTGTCACTTTGTCCCTAAGTGATGGAGCCCCCTAAAAACTACCTGGAGTTTATCTGGTAGGATGGATGTCAGCACCCTATTTTTTTTTTAAGATATGCCAGTACATATTGATGATATGTTTGACCCTAGAATGCTGACAGGAAAAATCGGTAATAAAAGGGCAGCGATATGGAGCATCAGCTGGACCTGGACAAGCTCCATCAGCTTGGACAGTAAGTAAAGCTTCACAATCCACTTTCGCTACCTGATCTAAGGTACTAGCAACAAAGTCAGAGGGATAACCCTTAGCCAGAAACCTCTGAGTAAGGACTTGTGCTTGGGTCTGGAAAGTAGCAGCATCAGTGCAATTACGCTTTAGTCTGAGGAACTGGCTTTTTGGTACAGATCTAAGCCATGAAGCATAATGACAACTATCTTGGGGAATACACGAATTCCTATCAGTCGATTTGAAGTAAGTAGAAGTAATGAATTCATTATTCCGTATGGAGGTGGTAAGATCTAAGAAATGGATCTGCTCAGAACTAGCCTCGTAATTGAGCTGAATGCCTCTGTTATTAGTATTGAGGAAACACATGAAATCGGATAAATCAGACTCAGTACCGTCCCACAGGAGGAGGATGTCGTCTATGTAACGTGCCCACAAGGTCACCTGGGGCCTTGGCTGGGCATAGACGACATCCTCCTCCCACCTGGCCATAAATAAATTAGCCAGGCTCGGGGCATACTTAGCCCCCATTCCAACCCCTTTGTCCTGGCGATAGTAATTATCGTTGAACCAAAAAAAATTATGAGTGGCTGCAAACTCCAACAAAGACATAATGAATTCAATTTGTTCCTCGGCAAGACCAGATGACTGATTGAGATGTACAGAAACAGCCTCCAAGCCCAAGTGATGGGGAATTACCGTATATAAGGAGGTGACATCAGCCGTCACCAATATGGTCCCTTCCTTGGGTTTCAAATTAGAGAGATTAATGACATCCCGCGTATTTTTAATATAGGACCTCATTGACCGCACTAGTGGCTGTAAATAAAAGTCTATGTATTTGCCCACCCAGGACGTGATGGAATCAATCCCACTAACTATGGGACGTCCCAGGGGGCAAACAAGACTCTTGTGTATCTTCGGCAAATAGTATATTACCGTTACTCTGGGTGCCCTAGGGATCAAGAACGCCCTTTCCTTTTTATTCAGAATACCAAGATTGAAACCCCTAGTAACTAAACCCTCTAGTTCGGTTTTATAAAGATCATTAGGGTTACAGAGCAATTGGGTATACGTGGTGTTATCACTCAAAATGCGATACATTTCCTGCATATAGTCGTCCTTATTGAGGATGACTATCCCACCCCCTTTATCCGCAGGGCGGATAACAAGTTGTTTATTTGCACACAGAGATTCTATTCCCAACTGGATATCCTTTTTGTCTTTTACAAATTTCACCTCCATATCGTCCAAATCCTTCAGGGCCAGATCTCTGAAGACCTTTAACGAGGGGGGTAAATGGCCAGGAGGGTTGAACAGAGACGCATTAGATAAACCCGAGTGTGAAAAAACAGTATTAAAAGTTCTAGAAGGGTTAATGGGGTTTGAAGCCATATACCTTTGTACATTAGGTTTAGGGACATATTTATGGATGTCCATATAAGTTTGAAATTTATTGATGTTACGGGGAGGGGCGAATTTTAAGCCTTTGTCCAGCACCCTCACCTCTGATTCGGTCAGGGTCTGGGAACTAAGGTTAAAAATGCCCGTGCCATCTACATCCTTGGTCTTTTTGGACTTAATGCGCCTCCCCCATCTAGTTCCTCTCTTAGTTCTACCAACCTTTTTGTACCCTGGTTGGGTCTGGGAAAATCCCAACTTTGTTGTCCGGGATTTTGCATGTTGCTTGGCCCAACATACCCAGCATGGTTTGGTGCATACTGGCCCCCAGAATTACCAATATCACCCCTGGTTCCAGGGGATGATTGGTAATGACCCACCTCTGGGTGTAAGAAGCTGTTCTGAACAGGTACATTATAGCCAGTAGCATAATCCTCCTCGTAATGTAAAATGGGTTGTCCCCCATAAGAATTAGCATAACCAGAAAGGAGAGAATGACCTTGAAGGCTGGTATAAGCATTTTAATGAAGCGAGTATCAGCCTCCTGAGATTTTTGCTCGTGAGAAAGGCCAATAAATTGGCTAGACTTGATGAGGAGATTAGGGAAATTAAAGATAAACTTACCCCGTTTCAATCAGGAGATGAGTATCTTGATAGATCCAAAAATTTACTCAAATTGTTGGAAAAGGAGGATAGGGAACAAAAAATTAAGAAAAGGAAGAAATTTAATAGAGACATAACAGATTATGAATCACATATGGAGTTTGAATGGCAAAAGAAAATACTTGCTGAACAGGCGGGTGAGGCCATTCAGCCTATGGATACAGTCCCATGTGTAGTTAACCAAGCTATGGTCCCTATTCAGGGAGGCTATGTAGGTAATGTTACCCACGGTGTGGTGTCATCCCAGCGTGCTTGTTCCATTTCAGCAGGGGCACAGCCACCACCACAGAGGATGAGCGAAAAACAGGTTTCTGCTCCATACTCCCATCCTGGCAATTTTGGTAATTCTGGCTATGGTGGTAATCAACCTCATGAGGCACCTGTACCCCCACAGCCTTATAGGCATGGTTCACCTTACCGTGGCTCCCAGAGAGGCCGTGGAAGAGGTTGTGTGCGGGGCCCGCCCTCTTTTCCCTCTTTTCGGGGGCGAGGATCTGGATCTAACACTAATAATGGTTACTTGAATAATGGCTACCCACAAGGTGGTCATTCAGACCATCGTGGATCTATTCCACCTCATCTCCGGGGTCCTGGTTATGCTTACCCTAATTCTTATTGGGGACAACCCATTTTACATTATGAGGAGGATTATGCTACTGGTTATAATGTACCTGTTCAGAACAGCTTCTTACCGTTGGGAGGCACACAGGGCCCAGAGGTGGGTCATTACCAATCATCCCCTGGAACCAGGGGTGATATTGGTAATTCTGGGGGCCAGTATGCACTAAACCATGCTGGGTATGTTGGGCCAAGCAACATGCAAAATCCCGGACAACAAAGTTGGGATTTTCCCAGACCCAACCAGGGTACAAAAAGGTTGGTAGAACTAAGAGAGGAACTAGATGGGGGAGGTGCATTAAGTCCAAAAAGACCAAGGACGTAGATGGCACAGGCATTTTTAACCTTAGTTCCCAGACCCTGACCGAATCAGAGGTGAGGGTGCTGGACAATATATGGCTTCAAACCCCATGAACCCTTCTAGAACTTTTAATACTGTTTTTTCACACTCAGGTTTATCTAATGCGTCTCTGTTCAATCCTCCTGGCCATTTACCCCCCTCGTTAAAGGTCTTCAGATATCTGGCCCTGAAGGATTGGACGATATGGAGGTGAAATTTGTAAAAAACAAAAAGGATATCCAGTTGGGTATAGAATCTCTGTGTGCAAATAAACAACTTGTTATCCGCCCTGCGGATAAAGGGGGTGGGATAGTCGTCCTCAATAAGGACGACTATATGCAGGAAATGTATCGCATTTTGAGTTTATAACACCACGTATACCCGTTTGCTCTGTAACCCTAATGATCTTTATAAAACCGAACTAGAGGGTTTAGTTACTAGGGGTTTCAATCTTGGTATTCTGAATAAAAAGGAAAGGGCGTTCTTGATCCCTAGGGCACCCAGAGTACCGGTAATATACTATTTGCCGAAGATACACAAGAGTCTTGTTTGCCCCCCGGGACGTCCCATAGTTAGTGGGATTGATTCAATCACGTCCCGGGTGGGCAAATACATAGACTTTTATTTACAGCCACTAGTGCGGTCAATGAGGTCCTATATTAAAGATACGCGGGATGTCATTAATCTCCTCTCTAATTTGAAACCCAAGGAAGGGACCATATTGGTGACGGCTGATGTCACCTCCTTATATACAGTAATTCCCCATCACTTAGGCTTGGAGGCTGTTTCTGTACATCTCAATCAGTCATCTGGTCTTCCCGAGGAACAAATTGAATTCATTATGTCTTTGTTGAAGTTTGCAGCCACTCATAATTTTTTTTTGGTTCGACGATAATTACTATCGCCAGGACAAAGGGGTTGGAATGGGGGCTAAGTATGCCCCGAGCCTGGCTAATTTATTTATGGCCAGGTGGGAGGAGGATGTCGTCTATGCCCAGCCAAGGCCCCAGGTGACCTTGTGGGCATGTTACATAGACGACATCCTCCTCCTGTGGGACGGTACTGAGTCTGATTTATCCGATTTCATGTGTTTCCTCAATACTAATAACAGAGGCATTCAGCTCAATTACGAGGCTAGTTCTGAGCAGATCCATTTCTTAGATCTTACCATCTCCATACGGAATAATGAATTTGTTACTTCTACTTACTTCAAATCGACTGATAGGAATTCGTTTATTCCCCAAGATAGTTGTCATCATGCTTCATGGCTTAGATCTGTACCAAAAAGCCAGTTCCTCAGACTAAAGCGTAATTGCACTGATGCTGCTACTTTCCAGACCCAAGCACAAGTCCTTACTCAGAGGTTTCTGGCTAAGGGTTATCCCTCTGACATTGTTGCTAGTACCTTAGATCAGGTAGCGAAAGTGGATCGTGAAGCTTTACTTACTGTCCAAGCTGATGAAGCTCATCCAGGTCCAGCTGATGCTCCATATCACTGCCCTTTTATTACCGATTTTTTCTGTCAGCATTCTAGGGTCAAACATATCATCAATAAGTACTGGCATATCTTAAAAAACGATAGGGTGCTGACATCCATCCTACCAGATAAACCCCAGGTAGTTTTTAGGGGGGCTCCATCACTTAGGGACAAAGTGGCACCCAATACTCTTGATCCCCCTATTCTTAGGTCTACTTTCTTTTCAGAATTAACTGGGTATTATCAATGTAGGAGGTGTCAGGTCTGTTCCATCAATGGGTGCAGGTTAAGAAGGTCTATGAACTTTACCTCTACGTGCACCCAAAAATCTTTTAGTATTGAGCCCTTTAATACCTGCTCTACGTCCGGGGTTGTCTACATGCTGCAGTGCCCATGTGGCCTGCAATATGTGGGCCGGACTAAGAGACCATTGCAGGTACGATTGAATGAGCACATTAATAATATTAGGAGAGGGTTTACCAAGCACTCGGTCTCTAAGCATTACCTTACCTCCCATGATAGAGACCCCACGGGTACAATTTTTCTGGGAATAGATAAATTTAGGCCACATTGGAGGGGTAGTGCTCTTGTTAAGAGCATCTCAAGATTGGAGATGGCTTGGGTCCATAAGCTCAAGACTTATACCCCTTTTGGCCTTAACATCGATATAGATGTTAATTCCTTTATTGACAATTCGTAGGTATGAAGGTTCTTTGTAGGCCTCCTTTTTTGATTTATCATGTCTGGTTTGGGATTAGGGCTTTGATGCTCTCCATCAATATCTATCTATTGTCTGGTCTGTTTTTAATTATTTTTTATTTTCTATTTTTATTTTTTATTTTTCCTTTTTATTATTTTTGCTAGAATGTACCATCTGTTAGTTCCCTGTAGATGGCGCCATCTCACATCAGGGAAATATTTTAATTATAATTTTAATCATATTTACCATACTATTGAGGATTGATTGTTTTTTGATATGTTAGGTTATATATCATGCTTCCCTACTAGGGAGTATAATGTTGGGATCTTTTAGAGTATTTTTGTTATGATTTAGTTTGGGTTTTTATTAATCCATGTGGGCTGCACAAGCCAGGGATCGCCCTTTATAGTGGATCTGCTTAATTCAGCGGTGTATAATTATTTTGATTCACCTAGGTATATTTAATCTTTTATCTTCAGATGCTTATTACCTTTTATATCTGGGTATGTGGCTCTGTGTTTTAATTTCTAGTTTTTTGTTTATTGCTATTTGTATATTTTCCATTGGCGGCGATGTTAATTTATATGGCTGCCCTTAGTTTTTCCCTTAAGTGGGATGGCGCTCAGGTCATCTTGTCCGAGAAGGGTGGGATTTTGTTCTATTTAAGCGGTGTGTCAGGACGCCGCTCGTATCCCGTGACCATGTCCGCTTGTGACGAAACGACGTAGGGAGGAGGAGCCACGTCCTGACGTCACAGCTATTTGTGAGTCCCGGAAGGTACGGGCTGTATGTGGAGCCGGCCGGCTTTTCCTTTATGCTGACATTTAACTGTCGATTCGTAAGTGTCCATTTGGCTTAAGTTTTTATCCAATAAATGTCTTATGGTTTTACGCTATGTGGAGCATTGTGTCGTTTTCTATGTTAAATACGTTACTCTGCATCTACTCTGCTGGGATATATGACGTGGAGCCTGTTGGACGTGATGCCATCTAGTGCCTGTTTGTGAGATCCCGGGCTGGGGTTACAGCCGTCTGCTCAGTGTGGTCCTCTTAACCAGGGACCAACTCCCTCTGGTAAGCGGCAGTATTTTCTTCAAGGTGGAGGTCCCATCTACGCACTTTTTTGATCACTACAACGAGAATTTTCATCACTTATCACTTTGGGAATTTTTATAATTTTTTTTTTTCATACCTTTATATGAATAGACTAATTTTATTTTTATATCACTTCATTGTGGACTCATTAGATGGATATTGTATTACCATGTGTTCATGTGTTTGATTCATAGGTGTATGTGTATCTAACACCATTTGGGTCCTTTCATTATCTATATTATTTAGGTTGTGGCACTTATTTGTGTTTTGCCTCACTATTTACTAGCGCAACTTTTTTTTGCTTTAATATCTTGTTCTGTGCTGTATAACACTTTAGTCGCTGCTCTACCCGTCTATTTAGATTGTTAGCGCAGTATTTTATTTTAAATTAACATTTCCTGTCTGCTCTGAAACTTTAGTTCCACCTGTGATGTGTATCTCACCATCTCTGGGTGTGGCCTTACACGTGGCAACTCTCTGATCGCCATTTTCTTCATCATGGTCCTGGTTTTATTTTCCTATAGACCGCTTATCTTGTACAAAAGATAATTTTGGTTTAAACAAACCTTTCTATTCTTGGTCATCAATCTCGATAGACCTCATAGCTTGTGCAAAAGACTTCTGTTTAGAGTCTACACTATAACTCTCTACTTTATTCTGTAATTCAGACAACTGAATATTTTTTTATTTGAATTGCACTCTGCAAATCATCTATCTGCTCAGACAAACATAACCGAGTCTCTGTTTTCCCTTTTGTACCAACAACTTTCTTTTCAGGAACTCTTGATATCATTGTGTCATAAACTTTATTTAACCTAATCAAGTTAATAACCTGTTTGTTGAATTTCTTAAAAGTAAATTTTGACTTTTGTATTTTGATATTAGCCTATAAGCATTTATTGAACATGTAACACCATAATTTATCATCTTTAACAAACTTTGACAGACTTTTGAATTCTAATTTACTCTCACTAGACAATTCATCAATAAAATCCATAACTTACCAATGTAGAACTGACTTCTTTCATGTAACACGCGTTCTCTCTCTTGGCGGGAAATTACTTCATCAAGAAATAGAATTTTCTTACACGTGCGCAAACGTCTCACCAATTCTGATCATTCTTTTTCTTCCAAGTTCAATTTAATGATGCCGAAAATTTGCTTTTTCGATTGCTTCTGAAGCTTGACTGAATAGTCAATGTTTGTGCTTATATTTCCTCTCGGCAAGCAGAAGGAGAAATAATTTTAAAAAGTACGATATTCGGACAAAATGAAAGTGGCAAGGCTCGCCAATGTTGTAATTCGAGTTATTACTGTAATAATAACAATAATTCAATAATTCATATTGATGAGGAAAGTTCCAAGAAAATCCGTTCAGTTCTCGTGTAAAAACTCAAAAATTGATTTAATAATAAAAATAGCAGCAATGTATTGTGATGTGTGTATGTAGCTGTCCTCGTGGAGTGCAAGTCTGCCTCAAAAACTTCTGTGTCACACTCTAATGCCGCGTACACACGGTCAGACTTTCTGGGAAGCTAGGTCCGACGTACTTGCCGCCAGACTTCCGGCGGACTACCGCCGGACTTTCTGAATGGACGGACTTGGAATCGATAGGGAATAAGTACAGCGCTGCTCCGATGGTGTTATAAAGATGGTTACACAATAAGCAGCTAACACACCTCTAAGACACAGGTAGAAGTAAATTAACAAAAAATATATATAGTGTAGCGCTGTGTGTGTAGATGGTAAAGGGTATAAAAACAGTGGGCTAGGCTCGAGCCATCTCTTAATGGCCAGCAAATAGACAGAAAATACTTCAAAATTAAATAAAAGTGACTCAATACAATCAAAAGTGCACTATATGTTATAAAATGACATGTAAATTATAATAATTACAACAAACCAGTGATTAATGGTGAACAAGAACAAATTATATATAGATAAAAGTTCAGCCAAAAGAGTCCATAAATATTAGAAAATGTGTTCCTGATAAAAATCAAAAACCACCACCGAAAGGTCTCTGAGGGTCAACTGGTGAAAACAACGATGGAAAGCTTCTGGTAGATGAAAAGGTAGAGCACCAAAATGAAATGAAACGTCTAAATATAAGACAGGACCATCACCAGAGTATCTGAGGAGGCTTACCGGAAGCAGGGGACTTGAGAAGACATACGTCTTACAAGTCTCAGAAAGCTTAATGAGCCGCCAGGGCTGGCAAGATGGATCATCGGGTGTCCACAACTTCAAATGGGGGGGAAAGGAAAATCCTTGCACAGCCGGCAAATCAGCAGCACCTCCTCTTTGCTAAGAAGAGACCTCGCCATGTCCGGACGATTGATACTGCACTTGGGTGGGCTGGGCTGGGCCAGGCGGAGGGGCAAAACGCAGGTGCTAGCAGGTATCTGGGCTGATCCCGCTAACACTGCATTTTTGGGAATCCTAAACTGCTGGGGATGCTAGTATAGATCTGATCGGATCAGATATTGATCCGTTCAGATACTATACCACTAAGGGAGGTGTACGGTGCGTGCGTGGGTGTTAGCGGTACTGGCGCTAACCTGACGCTGCTTGGGGCTAGTGTTTGCCAGTTCACCAAAACGCTACCAAAAAAACTGTTAGCGATCGCAGGGATCAGGCCTGACTCTGCGAATGCTGCAGTTATGCGTTTAGTGTTTTGTAAGTGACAGTGATCGATCGATACTGCACTAGGGTGGGCTGGGCTGGGCCGGGCGGAAGGGCAAAACGCAGGTGCTAGCAGGTATCTGGGCTGATCCCGCTAACACTGCGTTTTGGGGATCCCTAAACTGCTGGGGACGCTAGTATAGATCTGATCGGATCAGATATTGATCCGTTCAGATACTATACCACTGAGGGAGGTGTATGCTGCGTGAGTGGGTGTTAGTGCTACTGGCGCTAATCTGACGCTGCCTGGAGCAACGCATATCACCGCCGGGCGATCAGGGGGCTAAACCTTTATTCGGTAATAAACGGCGGGTGCCCTGACACTATAAAAAATAAACGAACTAACCAGCGTCACCCGTAACAGTTATACGGTAATCAGTGGTGAAAGGGTTAACTAGGGGGCAATCAAGGGGTTAAAACATTTATTAGATAGTATATGGGGGTCCCTGTCGCTATAAACGACGACGAACCTAAATATTTACCTCCCTAACTAGCGTCACCAGTGACACTAATACAGCGATCAGAAAAATGATCTTAGCGACACTGGCGACAGAGGGTGATCAAGGGGTTAAAACTTTATTAGGGGGGGTTAGTGGGGTACCCTAGACCTAAAGGGGGCTAACAATAACTGCCCTACCACAGTAACTGTCACAAACTGACACCATGCAGTAATCATGCAGTAATCAGAAAAAAAAAAACTGCTTGGTGTCAGTGTGACAGGGAGGGGGGAGGGGTGATTGGGGGGTGATTGGGGGGCGATCGGGGGGGGGATCGGGGGTGTAATGTGTGCCTGGCATGTTCTACTGTGTGTGCTTGTGTTTTACACTCACAGTGATGTCTTCTCTCCTCGGTGCCGGAACGGAAAATACCGAGCCGAGGAGAGATGACATCATTTCCTTTGCTGCTGTTTAGCATACAGCAGCAAAGGAAGATTCTCATTGGCTGGGAGCGATCGCAAGGGGGGCCACGAACGGATGGTCTCCCCCTCATCTCTCTTCGCTCCCAGTCACAAGCCGACCGCCTCGGGCACCGGGGGGGTCTGATTGGACCCCCCGCCCGCGGGAGGCAGATCACGTATGGGTACGTGATTCTGCCTGCCCGTGCCATTCTGCCGACATATATCGGCGTGAGGCGGTCGGCAAGTGGTTAATATCCTAATCAAGAAATATTGTAATATAAAGAAATTATGTTCTTTAACTAAAAATTTGAAACTTTGTGTGTTTGAAAAAGGATGTAACCTTATCTCCTCCATTTGCAATGGGGGGAAGGTGAGACTAATTACTACCACATGCTTGAGCTTTTCCAAGAAATGCTAAGGAGCTTATAACCATGTATATACTTTCACAAATATATAAAAACCTTACATAATTTCACCTTCTCCATACATAGAAGATATATATATATATATATATATATATATATATATATATATATATATATATATATATATATAATATAGATAGATAGATAGATAGATAGATAGATAGATAGATAGATAGATATAGATATAGATTTTTTTTATATCTACAATTCAATTATTATTTAAGATCTCATCCATTCATAAATTCTGATATTCTAACAGTGCCAAATAGGGGTGGGTGAATGGTTCGGCCCGAGCATAAGTTCGGGCCAAACTTTGGTTGTTCGGATGTTCTGCGAACACCGAACAATATGCGGTGTTCAGGGCAAATTCGAAAGCTGGAACACCGTTAAAGTCTATAGGACACTAACATGAAAAATCAAAAGTGCTAATTTTAAAGGCTTACATGCAAGTTATTGTCATAAAAAGTGTTTGGGGACCCTGGTCCTGCCCCAGGGGAAATGTATTAATGCAAAATTTAAAAAAAAACTGCTGTTTTTTTGGGAGCAGTGATTTTTTTTAATGATTAAAGTGAAACAATAAAAATGAAATATTCCTTTAAATATCGTGCCTGGGGGGTGTCTATAGTATGCCTGTAAAGTGGCGTGTAAATATTCTGGTATGAATATTAAGGGGAACCCTGTGCTATGTTTAAAAAAAATGGCATAGGGGTCCCCCCCAAAATCCATACTGGATCCTTCTTGTCCGGTATGGATTTTTAGGGGAACCTGCGCCAAAATTTAGAAAAAAATGGCGTAGGGGTCCCCCCAAAATCCATACCAGACCCTTATCCGAGCACGCAACCTGGCAGGCTGCAGGAAAAAGAGGGGGATGAGAGAGCGCCCGCCCTCCTAAACCATACCAAGCCACATGCCCTCAACATGGGGAGGGTGCTTTGGGGTAGCCCCCCAAAGCACCTTGTCCCCATGTTGATGGGGACAAGGGCCTCATCCCCACAACCCTTGCCCGGTGGTTGTGGGGGTCTGCGGGCGGGGGGCTTATCAGAATCTGAAAGCCCCCTTTAACAAGGGGACCCCCAGATCCCGGCCTCCCCCCCCTGTGTGAAATAGTAACACAGTACAAATGTACCCCTACTATTGCACAAAAAACGTGTCAAAATGTTAAAAACGACAAAACACAGCTTGGGACAAGTCCTTTATTAAAAAATAAAGAAATAAAAATGTCCCACGATGTCCATGAATCTTCTTCTATCACGCCGCACGGACCGAAAAAGAAAACAAAATAAAATCTGCGACCGATCCACCCCCATGGGGGCTCCCGCTGTCTGACACTTCTTAGCTTGTGACAGTTCTTATATAACTGAGGGCAGGGCCACCTGATGACGTAATCGGGTGACCTTGCCCCCTCTGATGCCGGCGTGATTGAAGAAGATGAATGGACATCGTGGAACATTTTTGTTTTTTTATTTTTTAATAAAGGACTTGTCCCAAGCTGTGTTTTGTCGTTTTTAACATTTTGAAACTTGTTTTGTAAAATTGTAGGGGTACATTTGTACCCCATTACCATTTCACACAGGGGAGAGGCTGGGATCTGGGGGTCCCCTTGTTAAAGGGGGCTTCCAGACTCTGATAAGCCCCCCGCCCACAGACCCCTACAACCACCGGGCAATGGTTGTGGGGATGAGGCCCTTGTCCCCATCAACATGGGGACAAGGTGCTTTGGGCGACCCCAAAGCATCCTTCCCATGTTTAGGGCATGTGGCCTGGTATGGTTCAGGAGGGCGCTCTCTCATTCCCCCTCTTTTCCTGTAGCCTGCCAGGTTGCGTGCTTGGATAAGGGTCTGGTATGGATTTTGGGGGAACCCCTACGCCATTTTTTTTTAAATGTGGCGCAGGGTTCCCCTTAATTTCCATATCAGACCCAAAGTAGCCATGGTGACCATGACTCACGTAAGTTACGGTCGGCACGGCTACTTTGAGCTTGCGATCCGCCTAGCTTCCTGGTACTCCTCGTTTCCGACCTTGACCCTGCCTCCCGGCTTCTGGATTCAGTGCGTGCCGTCCAGAACGCCCTCCAGCACGCCAGGTTCCAGCCAGCCTGATCAGCCAGCTTGACCAAGGTCGTTCAGAGGCGCGATCTACAATACACCTCCTGGATCACAGCGAGTCTGATATCCGGGAATACAGCCACTAAGTGCACCTTAGAGAGCGGTGTCTCTCCACCTCTATTTTTCTCCCTGCACATTGAGCCATTGGGTCTGACAATTAGGATCAGACCTCGAGGCACACTTGCTGACATTAACCCCTTGTCATCTGGAAGTCATGGTGGTATCGTATATACTAATTTTCGGATTACTTGAACCATGATAATGAGTTGTGCTTATGAGGTCTAATAATTTTATCATCACATTTTTTCATTGACAGTTGTTTTTAATTTCAAATCTCAGCATGCATCCAATAAATTAACTTTACTGATTATACCATCAGCAATAGTTCTTTACTACTGGTCCCATTGAGTGCTGCATTTTTGTTTAATTTACATTTTAGTACTACAGTACTAACAGTGCAGCACTATTTTTGTAACTGTGTGTGTGTGTATGTGTGTGTGTGTGTGTGTGGTGTGTGTGTGTATATATATATATATATATATATATATATATATATATATATATATATATATATATGGCTTTTTTTCTCAGAGAATAGGTGCAGGAACTACCCCCATCTGAGTCACCCCTTGTGATTCCACCACCTACCAGCACTACCCCTTTTAGAGAATACAGAACCAAATATCGTTCTGTGGTGCTAAATCATTTGTATGGAATATGTTGATGATAAAAAGAAAAGCGGTAAAATAGATCCCCTGCAGCCAGCAACAATAGAATCCCAGCAATAGATCCCCACACAACAATAGACTCCCCCAGCAACAATAGATTCCCTGCAGCAACAGTGAACTACCCACAACAAAATATCACACCCAGTAACAAAATATCCACTCAAGCAACATTAGACCCCCCCAGCAGCAACAACAGATCTCCCAGCAGGCAGCATCAATAGATCCTCCAGCAGCCAGTAAAAATAGACCTCTCCCTCAACAGTAGATCCCTTCCAGCAACATAAGACCCCCCAGCAACAATAGACGCTCACACAAAATCAGATCCCCACCAGTGACAATAGATCCCCCAGCAGCCAACATAAATAGACCCTCCAGCACACCCCACGCTATTACATACATTCAGTGCTGGAGGTGCCGGAACTGCGTTCCCCCAGGTTCCCACTGAAAAAAAGCCCTGTATATATATATATATATATATATATATATATATATATATATATATATATATATATACACAGTGGGGCAAAAAAGTATTTAGTCAGCCACCAATTGTGCAAGTTCTCCCACTTAAAAAGATGAGAGAGGCCTGTAATTGTCATCATAGGTATACCTCAACTATGAGAGACAAAATGTGGAAACAAATCCAGACAATCACATTGTCTGATTTTTTAAAGAATTTATTTGCAAATTGTGGTGGAAAATAAGTATTTTGTCAATACTTTGTTATATATCCTTTGTTAGCAATGACAGAGGTCAAACGATTTCTGTAAGTCTTCACAAGGTTGTCACACACTGTTGCTGGTATGTTGGCCCATTCCTCCATGCAGATCCCCTCTAGTACAGTAATGTTTTGAGGCTGTCGCTGGGCAACACAGACTTTCAACTCCCTCCAAAGGTTTTCTATGGTGTTGAGATCTGGAGACTGTCTAGGCCACTCCAGGATCTTGAAATGCTTCTTACGATCCACTCCTTCGTTGCCCGGTCGGTGTGTTTGGAATCATTGTCATGCTGAAAGGCCCAGCCATGTTTCATCTTCAATGCCTTTGCTGATGGGAGGAGATTTGCATACAAAATCTCACGATACATGGCCCCATTTATTCTTTCATGTACACGGATCAGTCGTCCTGTTCCCTTTGCAGAGAAACAGCCCCAAAGCATGATGTTGCCACCCCCATGCTTCACAGTAGCTATGGTGTTCTTTGGTTGCAACTCAGCATTCTCTCTTCTCCAAACACGATGAGTTGTGTTTCTACCAAACAGTTCTACTTTGGTTTCATCTGACCATATGACATTCTCCCAATCCTCTTCTGGATCATCCAAATGCTCTCTAGCAAACCTCAGACGGGCCCGGACATGTACTGGCTTAAGCAGGGGGAAACGTCTGGCACTGCAGGATCTGAGTCCCTGGCGGCATAGTGTGTTACTGATGGTAGCCTTTGTTACGTTGGTCCCAGCTCTCTGCAGGTCATTCACTAGGTCCCCCCATGTGGTTCTGGGATTTTTGCTTACCGTTCTTGTGATCATTTTGACCTCACTGGGTGAGATCTTGCGTGGAGCCCCAGATCGAAGAAGATTATCAGTGGTCTTGTATGTCTTCCATTTTCTAATTATTGCTCCCACAGTTGAGTTCTTCACACCAAGCTGCTTGCCTATTGCAGATTCAGTCTTCCCAGCCTGGTGCAGGTCTACAATTTTGTTTCTGGTGTACTTTGACAGCTCTTTGGTCTTCACCATAGTGGAGTTTGGAGTGTGACTGTTTGAGGTTGTGGACAGGTGTCTTTTATACTGATAACAAGTTCAAACAGGTGCCATTAATACAGGTAATGAGTGGAGGACAGAGGAGCCTCTTAAAGAAGAAGATACAGGTCTGTGAGAGCCAGAAATCTTGCTTGTTTGTAGGTGACCAAATACTTATTTTCCACCATAATTTGCAAATAGATTATTTCAAAAATCAGACAATGTGATTGTCTGGATTTGTTTCCACATTTTGTCTCTCATAGTTGAGGTATACCTATGATGACAATTACAGGCCTCTCTTATCTTTTTAAATGGGAGAACTTGCACAATTGGTGGCTGACTAAATACTTTTTTGCCCCAATATATATATATATATTTATATATATATATATATATATATATATATATATATATATATATATATTATACTGTGTATATATACAGTCTCTCACAAACGTGAGTACACTCCTCACATTTTTGTAAATATGTTATTATATCTTTTCATGTGGCAACATTGAAGAAAAGTAGTGAGTGTACAGCTTGTATAACAGTGTATATTTGCTGCCCCCTCAAAATAACTTACCACACAGCCATTGATGTCCAAATTGCTGGCAACAAAAGTGAATACACCCCTAAGTGAAAATGTCCAAATTGGGCCCAAAGCGTCAATATTTTGTGTGGCCACCATTATTTTCCAGCACTGCCTCTACCCTCTTGGGCATGGAGTTCACCAGAGCTTCACAGGTTGCCATTGGAGTCCTCTTCCACTTCTCCATAACAATAACAGAGCTGGTGGATGTTAGAGACCTTGCGCTCCTCCACCTTCCATTTGAGGATGCCACACAGATGCTCAATAGGGTTTAGGTCTGGAGATGTCTGGAGACTCTTTAGCAAGGCAGTGGTTGTCTTGGACATGTGTTTGGGGTTGTTATGTTGGAATACTGCCCTGCGGCCCAGTCTCCAAAAGGAGGGGATCATTCTCTGCTTCAGTATGTCACAGTACATGTTGGCATTCGTGGTTCCTTCAATGAACTGTAGCTCCCCAGTGCCGGCAGCACTCATGCAGCCCCAGACCAAGACACTCCCACCACCATGCTTGACTGTAGGCAAGACACACTTGTCTTTGTACGCCTCATCTGGTGGCCCCCACACATGCTTGACACCATCTGAACCAAATGAGTTTATCTTGGTCTCATCAGACCACAGGACATGGTGCCAGTAATCCATGTCCTTAGTCTGCTTGCCTTCAGCAAACTGTTTGCGGGCTTTCTTGTGCACAATCTTTAAAAGAGGCTTGCTTCTGGGACGACAGCCATGCAGACCAATTTGATGCAGTGTGTGGTGTATGGTCTAAGAGGCCTGCTTCTGGGACAACAGCCGTGCAGACCAATTTGATGCAGTGTGTGGTGTATGGTCTGAGCACTGCCATTGATAGGCTGACCCCCCACCCCTTCAACCTCCTGCAGTAATGCTGGTTGCACTCATTCGTCTATTTCTCTGAAAATGATGCTGAGCATGTGCACTTAACCTCTTTGGCCAACCATGGTGGGGCCTGTTCTAAGTGGAACCTGTCCTGCTAAACCGCTGTATGGTCTTGGCCACCGTGCTGCAGCTCAGTTTCAGGGTCTTGGCAATCATCTTATAGCCTAGGCAATCTTTATGTAGAGCAACAATTCTTTATTTCAGATTCTCAGAGTTCTTTGCCATGAGGTGTCATGTTGAACTTCCAGTGACCAGTATGACAGAGTGAGAGTGATAATACCAAATTTAACTGGTTCAATACAGGGCATTTTCACTCCCTTCCTTCCCAGACCAATTTTTAGTTTTCAGCGCTGTCGCACTTTAATTTAACTTTCCCCCACAAATAGAGCTTTCTTTTGGTGGTATTTGATCACCTCTGCGGTTTTTATTTTTTGCGCTATAAACAAAAGAAGAGCGACAATTTTGAAAAAAACACAATATTTTTTACTTTTTGCTATAATAAATATCCCAATTTTTTTTTAAAAAAAACTAATTTTTTCCTCAGTTTTGGCCGATACGTATTCTTCTACATATTTTTGGTAAAAAAAATCGCAATAAGCGTATATTGATTGGTTTGCGCAAAAGTTATAGCGTCTATAAAATACGGGATAGATTTATGGCATTTTTTAAAAAAAATTATTTATTTATTTTTTTTTTACTAGTAATAGTGGCAGTTGCAATTTTTTTTCATGACTGCGACATTATGGCGGACACATCGGACACTTTTGACACATTTTTGGGACCATTCACATTTATACAGCGATCAATGCTATAAAATTGCATTGATTACTGTGTAAATGTGACAGGCAGTGAAGGGCTTAACTACTAGGGGGCGGGGAGGGGTTAAATGTGTTTCCTAGGGAATGCTTCTAACTGTAGGGGGAGGGAACGCTCAAGGAGAGGAGACCGATCAGTGTTCCTTTGTTCTGGGAACACAGATCGCTCTCCTCTGAGCTGACAGGACGTGGATCTCTGTGTTTACACACAGAGATCCACGGTCCCGCCCGGTTAACGGGCAATCGCGGGTGCCCGGTGGACATCGCGGCCGCCGGGCACACGCACCGGGACCTGAGCAACGCGGCGGGCGTGCGCGTGCGCGGCCCCTAGGCGGCCGGGGACCCGAGGCCGTCATATGACATCCACCCAGGATGGGAGATCCCATCTGTGGATGTCATATGTGCATACGCGGGTAGGGAAGTGGTTAACCCACCTGTTCCCCATTCACACCTGAGACCTTGTAACACTAACGAGTCACATGACACCGGGGGGGGGGGGGGATTGCTAATTGGGCTCAATTTGAACATTTTCACTTGGAGGTGTACTCACTTTTGTTGCCAGCGGTTTAGACATTAATGGCTGTGTGTTGAGGTATTTTGAGGGAACAGCACATTTACACTGTTATACAAGCTGTCCACTCACTATTTACATTGTAGCAAAGTGTAATTTCTTCAGTGTTGTCACTTGAAAAGCTATAATAAAATATTTATTTTATATATTAATATTAGACTGTATACATATATATTAATACACCGCCTGAAGTGTATTATATACTGCACACTGTCGAATGCACTGTATATATAGTCTACACTGAATACAGAGTGTGTATGTGTATATGTGTGTGTGTGTGTGTGTATATATATATCTATATCTATATAGATATATATATATATATATATATATATATATATATATATATATATATATATATATATATATATATATATATATATATATATATATACAGAGGGGACGGAAAGTATTCCGACCCCCTTAAATTTTTCACTCTTTGTTATATTGAAGATATTTGCTAAAATCATTTAAGTTAATTTTTTTCCTCATTAATGTACACACAGCACAGAATTATTGACATTTTTGCAGATTTATTAAAAAGGAAAAACTGAAATATCACATGGTCCTAAGTATTAAGACCCTTTGCTCAGTATTTATTAGAAGCACCTTTTTGATCTAATACAGCCATGAGTCTTTTTGGGAAAGATGCAACAAGTTTTTTACACCTGGATTTGGGGATCCTCTGCCATTCCTCCTTGCAGATCCTCTCCAGTTCTGTCAGGTTGGATGGTAAACATTGGTGGACAGCCATTTTTAGGTCTCTCCAGAGATGCTCAACTGGGTTTAAGTCAGGGCTCTGGCTGGGCCATTCAAGAACAGTCACTGAGTTGTTGTGAAGCCACTCCTTCATTATTTTAGCTGTGTGCTTAGGGTCATTGTCTTGTTGGAAGGTAAACCTTCGGCACAGTCTGAGGTCCTGAGCACTCTGGAGAAGGTTTTCATCCAGGATATCCCTGTACTTGGCCGCATTCATCTTTCCCTAGATTGCAACCAGTCGTCCTGTCCCTGCAGCTGAAAAACACCCCCACAGCATGATGCTGCCACCACCATGATTCACTGTTGGGACTGTATTGGACAGGTGATGAGCAGTGCCTGGTTTTCTCCACATATACCGCTTAGAATTAAGGCCAAAAAGTTCTATCTTGGTCTCATCAGACCAGAGAATCTTATTTCTCACTATCTTGGAGTCCTTCAGGTGTTTTTTAGCAAACTCCATGCAGGCTTTCATGTGTCTTGCACTGAGGAGAGACTTCCGTCGGGCCACTCTGCCATAAAGCCCCAACTGGTGGAGGGCTGCAGTGATGGTTGACTTTCTACAACTTTCTCCCATCTCCCGACTGCATCTCTTAAGCTCAGCCACAGTGATCTTTGGGTTCTTCTTTACCCCTCTCACCAAGGCTCTTCTCCCCTGATAGCTCAGTTTGGCCGGATGGCCAGCCCTAGGAAGGGTTCTGGTCGTCCCAAACATCTTCCATTTAAGGATTATGGAGGCCACTGTGCTCTTAGGAACCTTAAGTGCAGCAGAAATGTTTTTGTAACCTTGGCCAGATCTGTGCCTTGCCACAATTATGTCTCTGAGCTCTTCAGGCAGTTCCTTTGACCTCATGATTCTCTTTTGCTCTGACATGTACTGTGAGCTGTAAGGTCTTATATAGACAGGTGTGTGGCTTTCCTAATCAAGTCCAATCAGTATAATCAAACACAGCTGGACTCAAATGAAGGTGTAGAACCATTTTAAGGATGATCAGAAGAAATGGACAGCACCTGAGTTAAATATATGAGTGTCACAGCAAAGGGTCTGAATACTTAGGACCATGTGATATTTCAGTTTTTCTTTTTTAATAAATCTGCAAAAATGTCAACAATTCTGTGTTTTTCTGTCAATATGGGGAGCTGTGTGTACATTAATGAGGAAAAAAATTAACTTAAATGATTTTAGCAAATGGCTGCAATATAACAAAGAGTGGAAAATGTAAGGGGACCTGAATACTTACCGTCCCCATTTTATTTATATATATATATATATATATATATATATATATATATATATATATATATATATATATATATATATATATATATATATATATATATATCTATAGAGATATATAGGTATATAGATATATATCTCTATAGATATATATATATATATATATATATATATATATATATATATATATATATATAGAGATAGATAGATAGATAGATAGATAGATAGATAGATAGATAGATAGATAGATAGATACATAGATAGATACATAGATAGATAGATAGATAGATAGATACATATATATATATATATATATATATATATATATATATATATATATATATATATACTGTATATCAAATACACTGCCTGCACTGACTGAATATAGAGTACACACTGAATATATAATCTAGGCTAAATGCAGAGTGTGTATATATATATCAAATACACCTGCCTGCTTAATCTAACTCAAGCTATCTCTCAGTCCACGCCAACAACACTACACGCAGCTGCTATGTAAGCAGCCTTATATAGTGTGGGGCGTGGACTTAGTCCCCCCTGAGCCATGATCTCTCAGCAGTGCGCGCTGTGATTGGCCAAAGAATGCAAGTCAGGTGCATGCTTTGGCCAATTATCATTCAGCAATGTACTGTGATCTCGCAGTGGATTATGGGGCATTTTGCGGCGCTTGAATTTCCCGCGAACGTCCCATAATGTTCGCTGTTCGGCAAATGGGTGAGCACCCGATGTTCGAGTCAAACTTACGTTTGACTCGAACATCAAGCTTATCCCTAGTCTCTGTTGTGGTTGCCCGTTCTGTTTTTTGTAGACTTTTGAGTTTGTAATAAAACATTGACCAAAATAATTTTAGATGTTCAATGATATTGTATAAATTAAAATGTATTATATGCATAGCTCCCAATTGTCCCTGATTTCGAGGGGCTGACCCTCTGTCTCTCTTTCCTCCTCATTTGTCCCTCATTTTGGTCTGATCTATATAGTTGTATAAAATGCACTTTTTAGCTTTCAAAAAGTGTTTCCCAGTGCTAAACCTTTCATCCAATTTCTAAATTGCTGCATTTGTAAATGTCAAAAATCAGTATAAAGGAATAATAATGGTAAAAAAAGCACTTGTGGGTTTAACTGATCTTTTTTTTTTTTTTGTTTGTTTAATTCACCTTTAACCACCTCAATACTGGGCACTTTCACCCCCTTCCTACCCAGGCCAATTTTCAGCTTTCAGCGCTTTCACATTTTGAACGACAAGTCATGCAAAACTGTACCCAAATGTAATTTCTTGTCATTTCCTTCACACAAATAGAGCTTTCGTTTGGTGGCATTTAATCACCACTGGGTTTTTTTTTTTTGCTACAAAAACGAAAAAAGACCAAAAATTAAAAAAAAAAAAAGTTATTCTTAGTCTGTCAGAAAATGTTGTAGATAAGTAATTTTTCTCCTTCACTGATGTGCACTGATGAGGCTGCATTGATGGGCACTGATGAGGCGGCATTGAAGGGCACTAATGGGGTGGCAATGATGAGGAGGCAGTAATATGCAGCACCGATGGGCACTGATAGGGGCACTAATACGCAGTTAAGAGCCTGGAGTGACAATGAGACATCAGAGCTGGACATGGTATATAAGGGCAGTGGTGAATTGACTCCAATCGGGTACAAAGGGTGGGGCTCAAATAGGTAAGCTGCCAGTCAGCTCCCAATTTATAACTTGGACAGAAGGGGATCGGCATTGCAATCAGTTGCAGAGGGTGGGGGTCTGATCAGCAAACAGCCGATCAGCTTCCACTATGCAGCTTAGATGGGCCATGGCCTAACAATGCCTTCAGCACAATGACGTCACATGTTGCTGGGCCGCCAACACACAAGGATGGCTGCATCCAGAGCCTGGAAACAGAAGGCAGGGCTGAAGGTGAACTGTGAGATGTGAGACTGTGAGATGAACAAACTGCCAGGATCCAATGCCATTGATTGGTTTGACCAGGAGCTCTGTGTTTTAGGTCTACTAAACACTGTGATGCATTGTCTTAGGTCTTTTTCACATCGGCATCTGTTTCACATGAATGTTAAATTGGGAGCAGCGGCTGTGACTGTGCAGCCACTGCATCCCAATTAACATAAATAGGACTGCGGCCCTCACGTCTGCAGCACCACCAGATGCATGGTAGTATCCCCAGAGACAGGGTGGGCTGACATTTCAAATCGGGGTGTAGATTATTTAGGCAATAGTGGGATGTGAACAGAAGAACACCATTCGGTTTAGGTTGTAACAAATAAAAGTTTATTGTTCACACATAAAAAGAAAGAGAAAGAGTAACGGCACAGGACACCCATCACCTAGCAGATTTCACAAAAAGTGAACAAAAGTACTCATAGGGGTTAATTTACTAAAAGCAAATAGACTGTGCACTTTGCAAAGTGCAGTTGCCCTCTGCAAGTGTGGTTGCTCCGGAGCTTAGTAAATGAGGTAAGGCTTCACTTTGCAAATACCCAATCACATGCAAGGAAAATAAAATAAATAGCATTTTTGCTTGCACATGATTGGATGATGGAAGTCATCATAGCTTCTGCTCATTCACTAAGCTCTGGAGCAACTGCACTTGCAGAGTGCAACTGAACTTTGCAAAGTGCACAGTCTATTTGCCTTTAGTAAATCAACCCCACAGTCCCCGAAGATATAGAACCTTGAGGCCAACCTTGCATTCTGTGATTTTAGCTTTTGAATGTGAAAACAATCAGTTGCCAGTACCTTAGGGAGGGTACTCCCAACTCCAGTAAGGTCTAAGCTTCCTTTCCAAGCTTTTTACAGCCCCTCATCACCTCTGGAGATCATCTATGGCTCCTTAATCCCCAGGCTCCACAGGCTAGGTCCAAATTCCAGGCCCATCCAAACAACTTGGTCACCTCCTCAGGCAGCAGGCCTTAGAGGTTTAAGAGGCAAAAACACCCCTCCCCTAGGCAGGAGGTCCAGGGCAGACTAGACAGACTTCCCAAAGTCACTCCCTGAATATTTAAGGAAACTCCTACTGGTTGGCCAGGGAGAAATAAATATTCATAACTCTGGTTAGTGTAGCTCTCATACTATTTCCAGAGGCAGCGGTGCCACCTGCAGGCGGCAGAAAGCCACATACAGTAACCAGAATATAGGAGAAAACTGAGGGAGCCTAACTAGCTATCAATTCAGCTAAGCCGACTGCAGCTTAGCACCACTAAACATAGACACTTCTGTTAAGGGCAGGGTGGCTACACATAGGTGTACACTTAAGTATGCCTGTGTGAACAAGGCCTTAACCACTGATGATTTGTGACCCCCAAACTACAATGGCTGCCTTTTATTTTTTTGTTGCCAGTTGTGGAAATGATAAAAAGCTTTGTACTCCTAAGACATTTGTTTGGTGCTCATTTTGGCTTCACTATACTTAGATTCCCTTATTTAAGTGACCCCCCCCCCCCCCCCACCACTAGTGAAGGGAAGTCATTTAGTTGAGAAACCCAACCTATCAGGCTCAAACATTAACTTTTTCTAATTGGCTGAAGACTCATCCTTTTTTTTTTTGAAAGGTGTTTATTTTGGTTTTACAGTAAAAAGTACAATGTGAACGGACTTACATTACAGGCACGTAAGGTGCTAATGACTATACCAAATCATGTAGTCATTAATGTGCAACAGGCTGGTAGTCCGTGAAGGAACAGAAAGACCCCAACAACATTCATACAGACACACACTCAAACCCACACCACACATGACCCCATATCAACAGCAGATTGTAGCGGAACGTTTCACGCAGAACAATCCCTGGTTAGTGAGTAGGCAGCCTTCAGACCACTATTCTTGAGTTACATTAGTAGAAGACTCACTGAGTGAGTTGTGAAGAAAGGACATACCCCCAGAAATCCTCAGAGACATCTAGCCATGGTTGCCATATTTTGGTGAATTTTTAAGGGCATGCCCTACTTTTATATATCAATTTAAATTTGAGGAGAACCCCATGAACGTTACGGAAAAAAGCGTGGGCCGAAAGAGGGCCCACATCCTTCCAAAGCAATAAGATGGTTTTACGTGCATAAAGTAACAGTATACGTAACAAAGTCCTGGCGTGTGTACGAGGAACATGATCATTAAGCGTTCCTAAAAGTCCAACCTCTGGGCTATGAGGTATTGGTAATTAAAGCTTGTGGTCAAAGAAAGCAAATAGATCCTTCCAAAAGGTCGAGAGTCCAGAACAGCTCCAAAACATATGAAAAAAATCAGCAGCAATCATATCCCATCTAGAACATGCAATATCCTGACCTAATCCCATCCGAACCAGCCTGGTTGCTGTGTAGTGCAGGTGATGTATGAACTTAAATTGGATCAATAGGTCAGCAGTGAGGTTATATCCTGAAATAATATCTTGGTTGCCTCTTCCCAGTCCTCTTCAGAAAGCTCAGGCATTGACTGCAGCCATTTGCGATGAGAGTTCTGGAAAGGATCCTCCCCCACCAACTGGAGGTGACCATAGAAGGTCATCACCAACTTGGAAATGATAGGGGGTCCTCTATGGAGTATTCCATGAGCTCAATGGTCAACGACCCAAATTGTGTCCGAATGGCATGTCGTAGTATAAGATATTTAAAAAATATTTAAAAAATAATTTATTGTCAAGACCGCATTTATGTCTGAGTGTGTCAAAGGGTAGTAAGGTATTATCCTCAACTATATGAGAGAAATTAGTAATTTCAAACTGACCCCACCATGCGAGTCTGGGTAACCAAAGAGCTCAGGGAGATTAGGATTCTAATGCAGGGGGGTGTGTGGCAAGATACCTGAAGAGGACTGTGTCAGAATTTTTCCCCCCTTCCTCCAAGACATAAGACTGACATCAACTGGAGAAAATCTGGAACCCCCAGATTTTTTTGACCTATGTAGCTCGTCCCTGAGAGAGGTAGAGGGTCCAAAGCGGGTCGACAGGAGCACAGTGGAGGGAGTTTGGGGATCAGAGTGTAACCAGGTATGGACGTAGGTGAGTTGGGAAGCAATAAAATAATTTTGGACAGTTTGGACAGGCCAGGCCTCCCGCAGCCTTAGCCGCCTGTGGTGAGGACCTTGCTATAAGAGTCTACTTTCGCAAAAAGTTTTTTAGGGAAAAAAACTGGGGCAGCTCGAAAACAATACAGAAATTTTGATAAGAAAATCATTATAAATATATTTATGCGGCCAATTAGATTGAAGGGCAGTGACGTTCAGGTACAAAACGTTTCCATCATCTGTTTGACTATAGGAGTGATGTTGAGTTCTTATTTAGAGAGATCGCCATGTATTTGGATGCCCAGGTATTTAAAGGACAATGTTAATTGGAGACGTGACCTCTGTAGATATTCAGTAGGTAAAGGGGGGCCTATGGGAAATGCCGGAGGTTCTTCCCACCCCATCTGAAGCCCTGAAACCACACCAAACTCCTCCACTATGTGCAGCAGTTTAGTAAATGAGCTCTCTCTACTGTCTAAGTATATAAGCGCATCATCCACATAGAGAGAGTTCTTCTCCTCTATTGGACGAGAGCGGATGCCCCCTATCTCTGACGTCTGCCGCACCGCCAGGGCCAGGGGCTCAATGGCCAGTGCGAACAGAAGTGGAGAAAGAGGGCACCCCTGCTTGGTACCCCTCTGCAATAAAAATTACCCATAAATATCTTTGTTGGTGCGGACTCTGGCCCTCGGGTCTGCATATAATAGCCAAACCCATTGGACAAACTGCGAACCAAAACCCATTTGTGCCAAAGCTTCCCATAGGAAGGACCAACTCACAGTGTTGAAGGCTTTTAACATGTCTAAGGATAGAACCAATCCACAACGTTTTGCATGTGATGCACTATGGACATGCAAGAATAGCCTACGAATGTTATCAAAGGTGCTCCTGCCAAGCATAAAACCGGATTGGTCCGGCGGTATGAGAGATAGAATAACCATCTGAAGTCTAAGAGCGAGAATCTTTGCTAGTATTTTTGCGTCATTGTTTAGGAGAGATATAAGACAATAGGACCCACATTGCAACCTATCCTTACCAGGTTTGAGTGTGACAACAATGAGTGCTTCATTCATAGAGTCAGGAAGTTTCCCCTGCTTAAGAGAGTCCTGGAATGTCTTAAGAAGCCTGGGAGCTAGGTCCTCTATGTGTGCCTGGTACCATTCTAAGGGGAGGCAATCTAGGCCCGGAGTTTTACTGGTTGATAAGAGACATATAGCCGTAGTTACTTCCTCTAACGTGATAGGTTTATCTAAGAGAAGTTGCTGGGGGCTACTAAGTGCTGGAAAGTCAAGTGATTTAAAGAAACCCATAAAGGCTTGCCCTGAAGGTACAGTCATATCCTCATACAGCCTGCTATAGAATTCTGCAAAGGTTTGGTTGATAGTCAATGCGTCAGATGTAGTTAACCTGTCTGGGAGTTGAATTTCAGCAATAGAACTGTCCTGAAAGTCCGTGTGGGCGAGATACGCAAGAAGCCTACCGTTTTTTTCCCCCATGCTCATGAATATGAGCAGAGAGGTACAATTGTTACTTCCTAGTCAAATCCACCATATGAAGCTGCAGCGTCTGTCAGCATACCATGAGTCTGGGAGGAAGGGCTACCCATGTGATGGGAGCGTGCTTCATCCAGTACTTTTTGGAGAGCCTCTCGCGTGGCCCCCCAACGGATCTATAACATTTAATACGTGAGGTATAGGAATCCCTGACCACCGCCTTAAAGGCATCCCAGACAGGGCCCCTGGCTGCAAAGTCAGAGCTGGAGGACCAGTAATTGGCCATGTCAGTCGGAATGGACTCTAGTATTTCCAGCGTGGAGATCCAGAGAGGGCTAAGTCTCCAAGCCCGAAACGAGGGTCTGTGTCCCAAAGTCAAACCCACCTGTATTATGGAGTGATCAGACACCGTCTGGGACAGATATGCTATGGACTGGACACAGGGCAAAGGTCACCCGTTGCCAGTGCATAGTCTATACTGGAGAGGGCAGCATAAGACCTGGACTGGCAGAAGAACACCTTGTCTCTGGGATACTTCCAGCGCCATAGATCTACATATCCATAGGTATTGCACCATACACTAAACAATTTTGATTCAGATTGTAGAGGCTTCAACCTATCTAATTTAGGCTGCAACACAGAGTTAAAATCTGCAAGACTGAGCATAGGACAGCTGGGTAATGAGGCAAAATGTACATTAAGTTCAGAGAACACTGCAAGCGTGACCGGAGGGGGAAGGTATACCGTGACCAACAGGAGGGGAATTCCATATATAGCCACATGTAAGATAATATACTGCCCCTTAGGGTCCAGCATAACTTGGTGACGTGAAAATGGTAACCCTTTATGAATTAGAATCGCAACCCTGCGGGTAGGGATGAGTCGAACACCCCCCTGCTCGGTTCGCACCAGAACTTGCGAACAGGCAAAAAATTTGTTGGAACACCGTTAAAGTCTATGGGACACGAACGTGAATAATCAAAAGTGCTAATTTTAAAGGCTTATATGCAAGTTATTGTCATAAAAAGTGTTTGGGGACCCGGGTCCTGCCCCAGGGGACATGGATCAATGCAAAAAAAGTTTTAAAAACTTCTGTTTTTTCGGGAGCAGTGATTTTAATAATGCTTAAAGTGAAACAATAAAAGTGTAATATCCCTTTAAATTTCGTACCTGGGGGGTGTCTATAGTATGCCTGTAAAGGGGCGTATGTTTCCCGTGTTTAGAACAGTCTGACAGCAAAATGACATTTCAAAGGAAAAAAAGTCATTTAAAACTACTCGTGGCTATTAATGAATTACCGGTCCGACAGTACACATAAAAGTTAATTGATAAAAACGGCATGGGAATTCCCCACAGGGGAACCCCGAACCAAGATTTAAAAAAAAATGACGTGGGGGTCCCCCTAAATTCCATACCAGGCCCTTCAGGTCTGGTATGGATATTAAGGGGAACCCCGGCCAAAATTTTAAAAAAAAAATGGCGTGAGGTCCCCCTCAAAATCTATACCAGACCCTTATCCGAGCACACAACCTGGCAGGCTGCAGGAAAAGAGGGGGGGATGAGAGAGCGCCCCCCTCCTGAACCCTACCAGGCCACATGCCCTCAACATTGGGAGGGTGCTTTGGGGTAGCCCCCCAAAACACCTTATCCCCATGTTGATGGGGACAAGGGCCTCATCCCCACAGCCCTTGCGTGGTGGTTGTGGGGGTCTGTGGGCGGGGGACTTATCGCAATATGGAAGCCCCCTTTAACAAGGGGACCCCCAGATAGCGGCCCTCCCCCTGTGTGAAATGGTAAGGGGTTACACAAGTACCCCTACCATTTCACAAAAAACTGTCAAAAATGTTAAAAATGACAAGAGACAGTTTTTGACAATTCCTTTATTTAAATGCTTCTTCTTTCTTCTATCTTCTATCTTCTTTCCTCCATCTTCCTCTTCTTCTGGTTCCTCTGGTATTTTTGGTTCTTCCTCTGGTGTTCTCGTCCGGCATCTTCCTCCGCGGCATCGGCGTCTTCTTTCCTTCTTCTCCTCGGGCCGCTCCGCATCCATAATGGCATGGAGAGAGGCTCCCACTGTGTGACGCTTCTCCTCTTCTGACAGTTCTTAAATAACGGGGGGCGGGGCAACCCAGTGACCCCAACCCCCTCTGACTCACAGGGACTTGACGGGGACTTCCCTGTGGCATTCCCCGTGACGTTAGAAGGGGGCGGGGTTACGTAATGGGTGACCCCGCCCCCCCCCCCCCCCCGTTATTTAAGAATCATCAGAAGAGGAGAAGCGTCACACAGCGGGAGCCTCCCTCCATGCCATCCTGCCCGAGGAGAAGAAGGAAAGAAGACGCCGACGCCGCGGAGGAAGATGTTGGACGAGAACACCAGAGGAAGAACCAGAACTACCAGAACAACCAGAAGAAGATGAAGATGGAGGAAGAAACCAAAGGAAGATAGAAGATAGAAGAAAGAAGAAAGAAGATAGAAGAAAGAAGAAAGAAGAAAGAAGAAAGAAGATAGAAGATAGAAGATAGAAGAAAGAAGAAAGAAGATAGAAGATAGAAGATGCACTTAAATAAAGGAATTGTCAAAAACCGTCTCTTGTCATTTTTAACATTTTTGACAGTTTTTTTGTGAAATGGTAGGGGTACTTTTGTACCCCCTTACCATTTCACACAGGGGGAAGGGCCGGGATCTGGGGGTCCCATTGTTAAAGGGGGCTTCCAGATTCCGATAACCCCCCCGCCTGCAGACCCCCACAACTGCCACACAAGGGTTGTGGGGATGAGGCCCTTGTCCCCATCAACATGGGGACAAGGTGTTTTGGGGGGCTACCCCAAAGCACCCTCTCAATGTTGAGGGCATGTGGCCTGGTACAGTTCAGGGGGCGACGCTCTCTCGCCCCCCCTCTTTTCCTGCGGTCTGCCAGGTTGCGTCGGATAAGGGTCTGGTATGGATTTTTGGGGGGACCACATGCCATTTTTTTTCATTTTGGCGCGAGGTTCCCCTTAAAATCCATACCAGACCTGAAGGGTCTGGTATAGATTTTGAGGGGGACCCCACGCAATTTTTTTTTTTTAAATTTTGGCCAGGGTTCCCCTTAATATCCATACCAGACCTGAAGGGCCTGGTATGGAATTTAGGGGGACCCCCACGTTATTTTTTTTTTTTAATTTTGGTTCGGGGTTCCCCTGTGGGGAATTCCCATGCCGTTTTTATCAATGAACTTTTATGTGTATTGTCGGGCCGGCAATTCATTATAGCCGCGAGTAGTTTTAAATGACTTTTTTCCTTTAAAATGTCATTTTGCTGTCAGACTGTTCTAAACACGGGAAACATGCGCCCCTTTACAGGCATACTATAGACACCCCCCAGGTACGAAATGTAAAGGGATATTACACTTTTATTGTTTCACTTTAAGCATTATTAAAATCACTGCTCCTGAAAAAATGGTCGTTTTTAAAACTTTTTTTTGCATTGATCCTTGTCCCCTGGGGCAGGACCCAGGTCCCCAAACACTTTTTATGACAATACCATGCATATAAGCCTTTAAAATTAGCACTTTTGATTTCTCCCATAGACTTTTAAAGGGTGTTCCGTAGCTTTCGAATTTACCGCGAACACCCCAAATTGTTCGCTATTCACGAACTGGCGAACAGCCGATGTTCAAGTCGAACATGAGTTTGACTCGAACTCGAAGCTCATCCCTACCTGCGGGCATAGTTAGAATAGGTAGAGTGGTAGTTATGGGCCACCCATTGTTTTTGCAGAGCCAAAATCTTAGAACCTATGAGATGTGTCTCCTGGAGACACAGGACACGCGGTTTATATTGCTTCAGGGCCTTGAAGACAGATGCTCTTTTAAATTTAGAATTCAGTCCACAGACATTCCATGAACAAATATTTACAGTGGACATAGGGTAGACATTAAAACCTCCAGGGCAGGAGGGAAGGGGGAAGGGGGGCTTACACAGGGCTGCCCATCTCCGGTCACAGCTACAGAAGGTCGAGAGGGTCGCAGTGGTGCACAATCATACTTCCACACACACAACATACACACAACAGCAAAACTATGTACAATAGGATAATCATTACCCAAAAAGGGTAGCATTATCCATGCTCAGGTCCAAAAAAGGGGAGTGGGCTTATACCCCAAACCTGTACCATGCGTGGGGCACATGGCCAGCAACAGAAAGCAAAGAGCTTCAGATAAACAAAATAGTCAGTGTTCAACAAAATATCAGGGGGGGTTAGAGGAACTCGCCCCATGGCAGCTCGGGCCAGCTCAGTAACTGAGAGTCAGTTACTCTCCAGCAGGAGATGTGTACGGTCGACCAAACTTTCGCTTAACAGAGCTTCAGTAATGGATAACAAAAGGATAAGGGGACAAGGGTAGGGGGAGAAGGATGATTTAGCTTTTTCAACTTAGTGTGCAAACATTCATCAGGCAAGTGGCTTAGGTGGGTGAGGTAGTGATTCTCACCAAGATAGAGCATCTTGTGGGGATTGGAAGAATTGAACCCTCCCTTGGTGGGTAACCCGGAGGGTAGCAGGGAAGAACATGGAGTATTGGATATCCCGCTCCCGGAGTTTCTGCTTGACACGCTAACTGGCTCTTTGGTTGCAGACTGTCGCAGAGTAGTCAGGAAACAGGGACACCACAACTTTGTTGATCCGGAGACTTCCCTTCTTCCTGGCTGCTCCCAAAATGGAGTCACAATCCCTGTAATTAAGGAGGCAAATCACCATCGTACGTGAAGGGTGTCCCTCAGGGAGGGGACGCCCAAGGGACTCGGTGGGCCCTCTCAATCACGAAGCGGGGGAGAGTTAATTGCGGCCAAATTCTTGTTCAAGCCAGCTTTCCAGGAAGGCTACAGGGTCAGATCCCTCCACCCACTCCTGGAGACCAACCAGACGCAGGTTATTCCTGCGGAGATGGTTCTCAAGGTCATCCACCTTATCTTCTAGGGTTGCAATCTTCCCCCCATAGGTAGTAAGTTTGGGCAGGATGGGGTTAATGGTGTCCTTTAGGTCACTAATACGTTGCTCAGTCTCAGTGACCCGGCCATGTATTTTTTGCATATCCTGCCGCATGATCGTTAAGTCGATCTTTAGGCTGTCCACCTTCCCCATAAGGTCTGTGTCATTTACCTTAATGATAGCGAGGACCTCCGACAGTGTAGGCCCCTTGCTGTCATCTGTAACATCCTCTCCCGGGGTCGCTTGCAGGGACACGGCCGGGGAGTCTGGGATCTCAGGAGAAGGTGGCGGGAAGGTGTTTTGGCTGTCCTCAAAGAGATCAGGAGTGGAGGCTGGTGATGCGCTAGGCCCATGGATGGTGTTACAGTGGCCATCTTGGCAGGAGTGGGTGGTGATGCTCATTATGGCCGGAGGTTTCTTCTTCCCTTGCCACTTTCCCATCCACCAAAACGCCACCCTAGGATGCGGAAAACGTTCCTACCCAGGTAGACATGAATTAGAGTCTATTTTTGCCTATGGATGATCAGGATGGTGCAGGATGGTAGAAGGAGAGATGGAGCTGCACAGGAACACGTCTGATCACATCCCGCACTAGGCCACGCCCCATCTCTACTCATCCTTAGTAGGAAAACCTGACAGGTATTCTAACCCTTCCCCACTCTAGCAGAATTGTAAAAAAAATGACATGTTAAATATACTTAATATGCATGTCTGCAGTCATTGTTTTTTTTACACCTGTCAGGAGTTCAACTTTAAATCTCAGTGTATGTTTAAAGCACATTTAACCACTTTTCACACAGGGTAATTTTTGTAATTTGTTAAAATCAGTATTTTTATACTTTACACATTCTCCCCCCAAATAAAACAAATTTTCTTAAAGCAGAGGCCCTGTAGAATAAAACAGTGTCAGCTGCAATCGCTGGCTAAAAACAAATAATACCAAGCTCATGGCTGCAGCTGTAGCCATGAGCTTGCTTTAACCACTTTAAATCCAAGACATTTTAAAAAACTAAGGACGTCAAGTGGTTCAAGCAGACTTTGCTTTAATTACAGTGACAGGAATTAGAGAGGTGGAGGTGAAAAGTAACAACAACTCACCTACCTTCCAATTCTACGCCATGTGATCTGTAGTCGCAGTACCCTGAGATGCTGACCTCAGCAGAGCCTCAAGTGATTGTACACTCTGCTGATGTCGCCATTCATCAACTACAATACAAATAAGTCTCAGAACTTCCCAGGTAAATATCTGCGATGATGGCTGCCACTTTAACTACTGACAATGAAACAAAGAGCAAAGAAGAATAAAAAATATGGCAAGAAAAAAATAAACATTTTTACTTATTTATTTTCATATAATCATCTCTAAATTGAAACCTTCTAAAAGTTCAGTCATTGTTCAACTAAAGACATCATATTTATGCTTTTATTGTATTAATATTGCAAGCTCTGAGTTCAAAGACATTACTATACAGTAATAATATAACATAAGTAATCATAATGGCAAGCATGCACTCTTGCTTGTGTTCACATTGCATTTCAGAGGTATTTTAACTTTCACAGAATTAAATCCAGCTATTTTATATGTGTAGAGGTTAAATAAGAGCTCTGCCCCAAAACTATCAATTTCATTTTGAATGGAAGGTCACAAGGGCACCTTTTTGAAAATACTGAACTGGATCTACATGCAACATTTTCTAACAAAAACTAACATCCCAAATTGTAAAATGGAAATAGAAAAAATAAATGTGGGCTTAAACAATGTACAAATAATAAAACACACCACATAAATGTAATTTTATTATCTAAGGCTCAGTTTACACTGGGGCGACTTGTCAGGCGACTTAGTTGCCTGACGAGTCACGCTCCATTCAGTGCTAAAGAACCGTTGTAATTGGAGTGACTCCAGACGCTCCGACTTAGAAAGAAGTTCCTGCACTACTTGGGGGCAACTTCAGAGTGGCTTGCATTGACTTCTTTTAAAGAAGTCATTTGCAAGCTGCCCTGAAGTCGCGCTTTGCGGGTCAGCTTCAAAATCTGGCGACTTTGAAGCCGCCCCAGTGTGAACCAAGCCTTAGTTGTACTTGACAGGTTATTCCAACAAAGTCCTACTTTAGGCCTCTTTCACTTGGGTGTATCTAAGCGTACATCCATGCAAAGGGTTTGCCTGCACAGGATGCACATGTGTTCTGTGTATCCGTGCAGGCAGTCCCATTCATGTCTTTTGGGATGCAGCAGCTGCATAGCCACAGCCTCTGGTTTCAATTTGACAGTCCTGCTGCATCCCAAAAGACATGAATGGGACTTCCTGCATGCAGATGCATGAAATACCTGTGCATCCTGTGCAGGCAATCACAGCCTTTTGCATGGCTGTATGCTGCGATACGCCATGTGAATAAGGCCTTTTTTATCTAAAAAAAGAGGTCAGCCCATGTGCTCAAACAGGTAAATGAAACAGCCTCTATTGGCATAATGTGCATGTATCAGCATTATTATTTAATCACATTCAACATACAGGGATGCGTGCCAAGGGTTAAAACAAAAGGAATGAGAACCTCCTGGTATCCATCTAGCACCGCATAACTGCAGTGATATAGGTTATATACATTAGAAATCTGTCTGTTTAACACATTTGATATACCATACAGTGGGGACGAAAAGTATTCAGACCCCCTTAAATTTTTCACTCTTTGTTATATTGCAGCCATTTGCTAAAATCATTTAAGTTCATTTTTTTCCTCATTAATGTACACACAGCACCCCGTACTGATGGAAAAACACAGAATTGTTGACATTTTTGCAGATTTATTAAAAAAGAAAAACTGAAATATCACATGGTCCTAAGTATTCAGGCCCTTTGCTGTGAAACACATATATTTAACTCAGGTGCTGTCCATTTCTTCTGATCATCCTTGAGATGGTTCTACACCTTAATTTGAGTCCAGCTGTGTTTGATTATACTGATTGGGCTTGATTAGGAAAGCCACACACCTGTCTATATAAGATCTTACAGCTCACAGTGCATTTCAGAGCAAATGAGAATCATGAGGTCAAAGGAACTGCCCGAAGAGCTCAGAGACAGAATTGTGGCAAGGCACAGATCTGGCCAAGGTTACAAAAAAATTTCTGCTGCACTTAAGGTTCCTAAGAGTACAGTGGCCTCCATAATCCTTAAATGGAAGATGTTTGGGACGACCAGAACCCTTCCTAGAGCTGGCCGTCCGGCCAAACTGAGCTATTGGGGGAGAAGAGCCTTGGTGAGAGAGGTAAAGAAGAACCCAAAGATCACTGTGCCTGAGCTCCAGAGATACAGTCGGGAGATGAGAGAAAGTTGTAGAAAGTCAACCATCACTGCAACCCTCCACCAGTTGGGGCTTTATGGCAGGGTGGGCCGAAGGAAGCCTCTCCTCAGTACAAGACACATGAAAGCCCGCATGGAATTTGCTAAAAAACACCTGAAGGACTCCAAGATGGTGAGAAATAAGATTCTTTGGTCTGATGAGACCAAGATAGAACTTTTTGGCCTTAATTCTAAGCGGTATGTGTGGAGAAAACCAGGCACTGCTCATAATCTGTCCAATACAGTCCCAACAGTGAAGCATGGTGGTGGCAGCATCATGCTGTGAGGGTGTTTTTCAGCTGCAGGGACAGAACGACTGGTTGCAATCAAGGTAAAGATGAATGCGGCCAAGTACAGGGAAATCCTGGACGAAAACCTTCTCCAGAGTGCTCAGGACCTCAGACTGTGCCGAAGGTTTACCTTCCAACAAGACAATGACCCTAAGCACTCAGCTAAAATAATGAAGCAGTGGCTTCACAACAACTCTGTGACTGTTCTTGAATGGCCCAGTAACAGCCCTGACTTAAACCCAATTGAGCATCTCTGGAGAGATCTAAAAATGGCTGTCCACCAATGTTTACTACCAAAACTGGAGAGGATCTGCAAGGAGGAATGGCAGAGGATCCCCAAATCCAGATGTGAAAAACTTGTTGCATCTTTCCCAAAAAGACTCATGGCTGTATTAGATCAAAAGGGTGCTTCTACTAAATACTGAGCAAAGGGTCTGAATACTTAGGACCATGTGATATTTCAGTTTTTCTTTTTTAATAAACCTGCAAAAATGTCAACAATTCTGTGTTTTTCTGTCAATATGGGGTGCTGTATGTACATTAATGAGGAAAAAAATGAACTTAAATGATTTTACCAAATGGCTGCAATATAACAAAGAGTGAAAAATTTTAAGGGGTCTGAATACTTTCTGTCCCCACTGTATGTGGTCCACAAAAAATCACAGCATATAAAGATAAATTGATAGCATGGGCTAATCTTTGTTGGATTACAAGCTCCTGCTACTGTAAGTTTGGTAAATAAAAAGTATGTACAAATTGATCAACCTTGCCTAGCATAATCTCAGGGAAATGCTGCTGCACTGGAAAGCTTAGATTCACCAAGCCATCAGAAGGTAGAGCAAAAATTGCTGCACACAGCTCAAGTCAGGACAATTTATTAAATCTTTCGGCATAAAGCTAAATTAGAGTCTGCTGGAAGATTAACAAGTAGTTGTGACCTGATCTGTCTGCAGGAATTTTTGCTTTATTTTCACTGGCAGGTTGGTGCCATTATTTTTTGGCACAGAGCTGACTGCACGAGTGTCAAGGTTCAGTGCAGGGAACCCTGGGGTGGGATAAACTGAGTATACAGACGAAAATTACATTTTAAAGCTTAGTTTAGGAACTGTTATCAGAATTTAGGCAATGAAATTTTGGAATTGATTATGGAGAGATAAAAGGTCATCTTGTGGAGGGTTGAGTATAAAGAGCTCACATTACAGGTATTTTAGGGGTGAGGGCAAGTATTAGGGTCAAATTAAATGTTTAGTCAGGTTAAAAGCTTGGTGCTGGGGGTAAATAAAAGGGTTAATTTAGGAGAACAGTTAAGTATTGGGAGCAGTTTACAACACTGGAACAGTTAGAGAAGCTTTAGAATTCCCGCTTATTGTAAGCACCAAGAGCTATAATACCTAGGGCTAATGTACTAAAGTATATGCACATACGCCAGCGCACCGGTCACATGTAAACAATCAAATCATACCTGTTATATTTCTTTTGGTGCTGCTCAAAGTAGAGGTGAATGCATATCCCTGTGTCCCAGAGCATGGGGTACAAGCTTGTTCTGATACCAATCTAAAGGGCTAGTAAATGTAAAGAGGAAAGGATAGTCACTACTCCCAACCAACCCAGGTGAATAAACAATAAGGAGCTGCCTCGGTCTACATGTCACCACCACTAAACCACCAGTGGACGGTGCGAAATGCATCAGGGTGTGTGGCTTGGTGCAGACATGTAGGCTGAGGCCGCTCCTTATAGTTTATTCACCTGGGCTGGTCCAGAGTAGTGGCGATCCTTTCCTCTTTACACAATTGAATCATACCCTTATGATGTTTACTATACGCCAACACCATGTGTGTACAGGCTACATTTGCACAAGTATGGTTTGCTATTAAATGTATGATCCAGCATCCAAATGTATGCTGGCTAAGCCATGGTATATCTATATTAAAAAAAAAAGAATACAAAAAAAAACTAAGACTGCATCATATGTTCTGTTTGAGTCCACAAAGTGTGAGTTCAAGTAAATGGATGCCAAAGCACCACAAGACTAGAGATGTCCAGTATGATGTCCAAGGTTGGGTGGACCCTGGTGGTCATATTGGATACCTCTAGCTTTGTGAAGCCATACCACTTTTTATGTTTTTATGCACAGCATGCACTAGCTATTTTTAATCAGTATAGAAGAATTTTGTTGACATAGAATGTCGCCATAATAGAATGTAAATGTAATAAGCATTTGTTTATTTAAAGCTGTATTTATAGCTGTGTTTTATGTGGACACAGTTAAGTCCCAGATTTTCTTTTCTTGTACCTGTTTTAAGAAGCTATACTTGGTAATAGAGTTCTGTGAATTTTATATAGATTTTCTTGGAGTTTTTTTTCCAGTTACTGCTCCCAGTGTAGCCTTTTTGCCTTGGAAGATAACCAAGATAACTCATATCACTGAAAGCAACTGGAAACCTCACTATATTACACCTTTCCTGCTTGGCTCTGCTTTCGAATACAACTTCACAAAAGCGTATCATTATTTAATAACAAGGAAAGGAGCAAAACACTGGATGCAAAGTGATAAAACCCAGAGCAACTAAGCAAAATTCACTTTTATATACCTGAGTAGTATATAATGGACTCTGACTTGATGCACTTTGCTCCTTGCACTATTTTGTTCAGAAGGTCTGCAGCTGAAAATTAGAGTTCTTCTTTGAGACCTAATTTGGAGTCTTTCTTTTGCCGCTATTGTTTTCATTTTGGTAGGAGCAAAATAAAGCTCTTAGTATATGAAAATATACACACCTGCAATATAAATCCACTAAAGGGCTACACTGTCCAGTTCTAATAATTAGTACTATGCAATTTTCCTTTCTAATGCTACCGTGCCTGATAATGTATCTGTAGATATCACTGATGTCAGTGTAACTGACATAAATCTGTAGAGGAAATGACAGAAGGAACAGCAAAGGGCAGAGATTGATAAGAAACTTCACATAAGGGAGTGATCAAAGCTAGGCTGCATTTGTAAGCAGAGCGGTAAATACTGGGTGCCCTTGTTACCTATTACTGAAAACTATTTTAAAAGTTTTGGGTGGAATTCATCTTTAAAGTGAGCCCTTCGGCTATTTTAAGCTTTTAACAGTATAAGTCCTGCCTAACAACAGACAATACAAGATTCCCATTAGTAACTTGGCTACCCAGAAAACTCTGCTATGTGTGCCTCTTTAAAATTAACTTCAGTTTGTTACTGGGACTAGACTTCAGTGCTAAGCCCTGCCATCTGCAAATGGGAATGCTGTAGTGCCCAGTAAGGTTAATCTCATTGGACAGACAAATGGCCATTGTTATGGATTAGGCCTAAAGTCAAGCTCCGGGTATCAAAGTTTCAAAGTGGCACATAGAGGAGCATTTTTTAGGTAGTCAAAGTATTAGCAGGCATCCTGTGTTGTCTAGAAGACACCTACTTCAAGTTTTTAATATTTAAAATAGCTGACAGTCTCACTTTAAGTTACAAAGACCCACGTTTTAATTTCCTTGCTGCAATATATCACCACATCATCCATATTGTACCCTGTGTCAATGAACTTATTCATTAGATATTTACTAAAGATTCTGCTTTTCATTCTGCTGTGGGTAAGAGTGCAACTCTTGAAAGTGAAAATGAGTTTAATGAATAACCATTTTTTTTTTTCTTCTCTCCTATTTTAGTTCATTAGCCTTGTTAGTCATTCTAGTTGGATTGTCTTTTTTTCTCTTATGTTTTAAGGGAACAGCATGAACAAGAAGCTGATGAGACATAATAAAAAAAATGATAAGCTATTTGTATTGGCTCACTACAACATTATGCACACCATTGTTTTCTTTTAATGACTAGTTTCATATCCCATAATGTCTGCTACTTTGTAGCGGAAGAACATGATATCACATACAATTCTACAGATGCTCTGATGTGGTCTGC
Organism: Aquarana catesbeiana; assembly: GCF_042186555.1. NCBI lineage: Eukaryota > Metazoa > Chordata > Amphibia > Anura > Ranidae > Aquarana > Aquarana catesbeiana. The sequence continues at coordinate 143,726,236 of NC_133333.1, forward strand.
TTAGATCCACTCCTGTGTTATTGTTTCCATCGGCTCCCTTGACTCAAAACCTACATAGAAATTGGTTATGAATCAGTTGCTACACACTATAGAAAACAGAAAATTCCTTCCACCCACTTTGTTCTGGATTCAGCCTAATAAGTATGTTTTAATGCAAACTAAGTCAAACTACCCAAAACACTACAATAAAATGTTCAGAAAACACTGAAGTTATATATCAAAATACAACCATGGAAGCCCTAACCAGTTATCCTGCCTTAGACATCCTGATCCACTGTTTGTAGACCAAGTCCAGAAAGACTCAGAGAAATTGTTCAAACTAGTGAGTGTGTATACACAGTATGCTCTTGTACAGCCCATGCATTAAAGCAAATGATCAAGGCATATAATACAGGTATGTTCAACTGGGGGACATGTGTCCCAAAGAGGAAGGGGATGCCTGTGTCTACTTGTACAGGATAACATCTAGATATATTGTACACATACAAGTATATTAAAGGGCCATGCATGCCAGTGCTAGATGCGATTTGGGGCCGGGGTGCAGGCAGTGTGTAGTCCATTCCGGGGAGTGGAGAGGGGTTTGCAAAAATTACATTAAATTCTTAATGTCTGTTTGAGTTTTAATTCAAGTATGATGCACATCGACAAAGTAAAATCCTAGGCGATCATTGTGTAGACTCAACATCCATGTTTAGGGTCCAACGTTACCAATGGGCGCATGTATTCTCCAGGTTCCTGCATGTGACTTTGAATTCTGACTTCAATGCAGGTGACATGGCAAAATCTTGATTCTGTATCACAAAATCTTGAGATGCTGAATAACCCAGAGGAAAAATACACACAATTAAAACTTCATCAGCGTTTCACATGGTCTGAACAGAGTGAAATGCCAGATCATTGTGAGGTCCCAGAAGGAATGGATTCACTATTGCATCCTTGCCCCTCACACAGCAGATTACAACACGAAGTGCTTTTCCAAGATGCAGGGAGGGAAGGAGGAAAGAAGATGGGCATATATTGCCAAGAAAGCCATAATCAAGGAGTATACCATGCTGGCTAAAGGATGGTACACGTGGAGAGGTCACACCAGGGATATGGGCACTGGGCTATGCGGATTGGTGTGAACGAAATCTGGATTGATGAAGGTGAACCCAGCAAATTCACTCTGGTCGATACCAGCTAAGACAAGTTGATCAGGAGGTGTCAAGACTGCAGCAGCTCGGGTGAAGAATTTGTCAAAGTTTTCTCCACTTTTCCCACACTGCAACAAAAAATGAAACAAGTAAATTTTCGTTTTGCAAGTAAATATCATACTGCACTATATAAATGTGTATGTTCATCCAAATTGAAACTTGTGAATATGCAGTGCTAGGGTGACTTATCCAGAGCCTGCTATTATATGCCTCTTAGAGACTCCATGACAGAAAATAAATAATATCCAGTAGGGTGACAACAGCCTTACTGGTCAAACCATGGAACTAAAGAACCTCAGTACTGAAGTTCCCAAGATAAGATAGTTCTGCTTTCTGGTATCTGCCTAAAGCTGCAATTAACATTCTCTTACCCCAGCAGACTTAAAGCTGAATCCAGTCAAACAGATAACTACACTATGGAAATACTGTATACCAGATGTATTTTATTATTTTAATTATACAGGATTTATAAAACTCCAACAGTTTGGTCAGCACTTTTACAAAATAAAGCAAGACAGTACAGTTACAATATCAAGTGAGTGCTAATAATTCAAAAAAAGGGAGGGGAAGTGATACAAAAGGTATTAACTGTGGGGATTTTAATCGTTTAAGGTATTAACTATGGGAATATGAATTGCTTGAGAAAGTAAAATGCAGTTTCCAGGTAAAAGGAGATCGTTTAAATGCATACGGAGTAGGAGATAGCTGTACAGGTGCTTACAGGGAGTTCCAGAGGATAGGAGAGGGTCTAGAGAAATTCTGGAGGTGAGCATGGGAGGATGTGACAAAGGGGGCTAGAGAGCAGTAGGTCTTAGGAGAAGCATTGAGGATGATTTTGTTGATATTTTGAGATGTGGTTGGAAATAAAGCTGGGGCAAAGTTTTAAAAAAAGCGGTTTTACACGTGGAGCTTGTTATATGTTTTCTTTGGTGAATCCTAACATGTTGAGCGGAGGTACTGGCTGCAGCTGAATTGCTTTGATCTCTGCTGGTGTGCCCCGTGATTCCCAATCATCCCAAGCCATTTACATTGTGCGTGAACTGACCTCTAAAGCTTCGAGGTCTGTTCATCTGGTAAGAGGCTGTCATTTTATATATTGGTGGTGGAGTCCCAAGGGATTTTGAAAAAGCTTTTTTATCACTGGATCACAATTATATTGGATGTGTTGGACCTATATACACATTTTTTGCACTTAAGGGTGTTATGTATATTTCTTTCTACTGACCACTGGCTTCAGACTTTATCTTCCTGCCACTGACCACCAACGACTGCCATTTTGTCTTCCCACTGGCCAACAGCGCTCGGTATTTTTCCTCTATACATATATGTATATATATATATATATATATATATATATATATATATATACATACAGTGGGGACGGAAAGTATTCAGACCCCCTTACATTTTTCACTCTTTGTTATATTGATTCCTCTGATCCCTCTGATTGATTCCTCTCATACCAAATTGTAATGTAACTGTAATGTCTGCCCTCATGTTGTAAAGCGCTGCGCAAACTGTTAGCGCTATATAAAACCTGTATAATAATAATGATAATAATAATATTGCAGCCATTTGCTAAAATCATTTAAGTTCATTTTTTCCCTCATTAATGTACACACAGCACCCCATATTGACAGAAAAACACAGAATTGTTGACATTTTTGCAGATTTATTAAAAAAGAAAAACTGAAATATCACATGGTCCTAATTATTCAGACCCTTTGCTCAGTATTTAGTAGAAGCACCCTTTTGATCCAATACAGCCATGAGTCTTTTTGGGAAAGATGCAACAAGTTTTTCACACCTGGATTTGGGGATCCTCTGCCTTTCCTCCTTGCAGATCCTCTCCAGTTCTGTCAGGTTGGGTGGTAAACGTTGGTGGACAGCCATTTTTAGGTCTCTCCAGAGATGCTCAATTGGGTTTAAGTCAGGGCTCTGGCTGGGCCATTTAAGAACAGTCACAGAGTTGTTGTGAAGCCACTGCTTCGTTATTTTAGCTGTGTGCTTAGGGTCATTGTCTTGTTGGAAGGTAAACCTTTGGCCCAGTCTGAGATCCTGAGCACTCTGGAGAAGGCTTTCGTCCAGGATTTCCCTGTACTTGGCCGCATTCATCTTTCCCTTCATTGCAATTAGTCGTCCTGTCCCTGCAGCTGAAAAACACCCTCACAGCATGATGCTGCCACCACTATGCTTCACTGTTGGGAGTGTATTGGACAGGTAATGAGCAGTGCCTGGTTTTCTCCACACATACCGCTTAGAATTAAGGCCAAAAAGTTCTATCTTGGTCTCATCAGATCAAAGAATCTTATTTCTCACCATCTTGGAGTCCTTCAGGTGTTTTTTAGCAAACTCCATGCGGGCTTTAATGTGTCTTGCACTGAGGAGAGGCTTCCGTCAGGCCACTTTGCCATAAAGCCCCGACTGGTGGAGGGCTGCAGTGATGGTTGACTTTCTCCAACTTTCTCCCATCTCCCGACTGCATCTCTGGAGCTCAGGCACATTGATGCTTGGGTTCTTCTTTACCTCTCTCACCAAGGCTCTTCTCCCCGATAGCTCAGTTTGGCCGGACGGCCAGCTCTAGGAAGGGTTCTGGTTGTCCCAAACATCTTAATTTTAAGGATTATGGAGGTCACTGTGCTCTTAGGAACCTTAAGTGCAGCAGAATTTTTTTGTAACCTTGGCCAGATCTGTGCCTTGCCACAATTCTGTCTCTGAGCTCTTCAGGCAGTTCCTTTGACCTCATGATTCTCATTTGCTCTGACATGCACTGTGAGCTGTAAGGTCTTATATAGACAGGTGTGTGGCTTTCCTAATCAAGTCCAATCAGTATAATCAAACACAGCTGGACTCAAATGAAAGTGTAGAACCATCTCAAGGATGATCAGTAGAAATGGACAGCACCTAAGTTAAATATATGAGTGTCACAGCAAAGGGCCTAAATACTTAGGACCATGTGATATTTCAGTTTTTCTTTTTTAATAAATTTGCAAAAATGTCAACAATTCTGTGTTTTTCTGTCAATATGGGGTGCTGTGTGTACATTAATGAGGGAAAAAAATGAACTTAAATGATTTTAGCAAATGGCTGCAATATAACAAAGAGTGAAAAATTTAAGGGGGTCTGAATACTTTCCGTCCCCACTGTATATACCAATATTTAGTGCAATTTAACCACATCCATTTTCTACATTCTTTCTTTTTCTTTGAAAATTTGTGTTTATTAATATTTTTTACAACAGATACAGTACAACATGTACCAAAAATCCCCCCCCCCTTCCAACTCCCTCTCCCCCCCCCCCTCCCCCATGTGCAGCATTTTAACAATTACCGAACCCCATTCTATGCTCATGACCGTTCCAATAAAGCATTTTTTTTTACCCAATAAGTCCAAGGTGCACCCATTCATCACATAGTCAGATATTCATTTGGTCAACATTACATGGTCAATTTACCTAAGGACGGAGAGTGCCTCAGTTAAAGCCCTCCCCCACCATGGCAGGTCAGATCAACGTGTCCTTGGCGTCAAGCCAGCATTGCCACACTTTCTCAAATTTTTTTGGACAACCCCTACTTAAGTATGTTGCTTTGTAAAAGGGTAGCGCTTTATTGATTATGTCTTTCCAGTAGGACACTGTGGGTGGTTCAGGTTTTTTCCAATACAATAAAATAGCTTTAAGCAGATAAAATAGAAAGAGAGAGATCATGGTTCTCTGCGCCCTTCATGGCACCAACTCCTCCACCAGGCCCAGCAAACAAACCAAGACTGTTATAGGGCGTACACACGGTCGGACTTTGTTCGGACATTCTGACAACAAAATCCTAGTATTTTTTCCGACGGATGTTGGCTCAAACTTGTCTTGCATACACACGGTCACACAAAGTTGTCGGAAAATCCGATCATTCTGAACGCGGTGACGTAAAACACGTACGTCGGGACCATAAACGGGGCAGTGGCCAATAGCTTTCATCTCTTTATTTATTCTGAGCATGCGTGGCATTTTGTCCGTCGGATTTGTGTACACACGATCGGAATTTCCGACAACGGATTTTGTTGTCGGAAAATTTTATCTCCTGCTCTCCAGCTTTGTGTGTCGGAAAATCCGATGGAAAATGTCCGATGGAGCCCACACATGGTCGGAATTTCCGACAACACGCTCCGATCAGACATTTTCCATCGGAAAATCCGACCGTGTGTACGGGGCATTAGAGGGATCTGCACTGAAAGCAATCCCTGTATAGTGCATGTTACCCCTGTCCAGAACTCCCATATCGGCTGGCACTCCCAAAATATGTGATCAAAGTCAGCATGGTTAGTCGTGCAGCGCCAGCACTCTGCTGCACCAGTACCATAGATACCAGTTATCCTCGGTGGGGTATAATAAACCCTGTGTAGTATTTTAAATTGAATGAGCCTATCTCTAGCCAACATCAGAGTCCGGAACGGGTGATCCCACATGTCGTCCCCCCTCCCCCCAAATCAGTTACCAGTGCACTCCATGTATCCCCGCATTTGCTGAGCATTTTTGGCCTTTCCACAAATAATTCTTTGTAGACGTCCGATAATGGTTTTTGTAATGCTACGTACACACGGTCGGACTTTCTGGCGGACTTGGTCCGGCACACTTTCTGACGGACTTTGTCCGCCAGGTGCGCCGGACTTTAAAACGGACGGACTTGCCCACACACGACCGGACTTTTCCGGCGGGCTAAGTCCGCCCGTCTTTCCGACGGATTTTCGCCGGAGGTACGGCGGACTTTCAGAATGAACGGACTTGCCCACACACGGACAAGTCCGTTCATTTTGAACGTGACTCATGTGCGACGGAACTAGAAAAGGAAATCAATCTTGCCGCTTTTATCGGCAAGATTGACACCTTGCGAGCCCCGTCGCGGGGCATACCAGGCCCTTAGGTCTGGTATAGATTATAAAGGGGAACCCCCTACGACAAAAAAAAACGGCGTGGGGTTCCCCCAAAGATCCATACCAGACCCCGATCCGAGCATGCAGCCCGGCCGGTCAGGAAAGGGGGTGGGGACGAGCGAACGCCCCCCCCCTAAACCGTACCAGGCCGCATGCCCTCAACATGGGGGGGTGCTTTGGGGGAGGGGGGCGCCCTGTGGCGCCCCCCACCCCAAAGCACCTTGTCCCCATGTTGATGAGGACAAGGGCCTCTTCCCGACAACCCTGGCCGTTGGTTGTCGGGGGCTGCGGGCGGGGGGCTTATCGGAATCCGAGAGCCCCCTTTGATAAGAGGGCCCCCCAGATCCCGCCCCCCCACCCTATGTGAATGAGTATGGGGTACATGGTACCCCTACCCATTCACCTAGGGAAAAAGTGTCAATAAAAAAACACACTACACAGGTTTTTAAAATAATTTATTAAACAGCTCCGGGGGGGTCTTCCTCCGGCTTCGGGGGTTCCTTCGGTTCCTCTTCTCCCAGCGTCCGGTTGGTTCTTCTCCGCTCTCTTCTCCCGGTGTTCCAGTTCTTCGGCCGGCTCCTCTGCTGTCTTCAGGTAGCTCTCTTGCCAGCAGAGGTCCGGGCTTCTGGGCTTCTTGGCTTCTTCCCTCTTCTCTTCTCCAGATGTTGACACGACGCTCTCTCCGGCTGGACTGCTCTCTGAGGGCTCCGTTGTGACTTATATAGGCGGAGACCCCGCCCCCTAATGATGTCAGTGACATCATTAGGGGGCGGGGTCTCCGCCTATATAAGTCACAACGGAGCCCTCAGAGAGCAGTCCAGCCGGAGAGAGCGTCGTGTCAACATCTGGAGAAGAGAAGAGGGAAGAAGCCAAGAAGCCCAGAAGCCCAGAAGCCCGGACCTCTGCTGGCAAGAGAGCTACCTGAAGACAGCAGAGGAGCCGGCCGAAGAACTGGAACACCGGGAGAAGAGAGCGGAGAAGAACCAACCGGACACCGGGAGAAGAGGAACCGGAGGAACCCCCGAAGCTGGAGGAAGACCCCCCCGGAGTTGTTTAATAAATTATTTTAAAAACCTGTGTAGTGTGTTTTTTTATTGACACTTTTTCCCTAGGTGAATGGGTAGGGGTACCATGTACCCCATACTCATTCACATAGGGTGGGGGGGCGGATCTGGGGGCCCTCTTATCAAAGGGGGCTCCCGGATTCCGATAAGCCCCCCACCCGCAGACCCCGACAACCAACGGCCAGGGTTGTCGGGAAGAGGCCCTTGTCCTCATCAACATGGGGACAAGGTGCTTTGGGGTGGGGGGCCCCACAGGGCGCCCCCCTCCCCCAAAGCAACCCCCCATGTTGAGGGCATGCGGCCTGGTACGGTTTAGGAGGGGGGGCGCTCGCTCGTCCCCACCCCCTTTTCTGACCGGCCGGGCTGCGTGCTCGGATTGGGGTCTGGTATGGATTTTAGGGGGGACCCCACGCCGTTTTTTCAGCGTAGGGGGTTCCCCTTTATAATCCATATCAGACCTAAGGGCCTGGTATGCCCCGCGCTCACCGCAATAGGAAAATCTGTTTTTCCTATTGCAGCGAGCGCGAGATGCAATACCCTGCCCTCGCGTCGTATCTGGTCCGTCGGACCAGCATACACACGAGCGGGCTTTCCGTCGGACCAGCACACAGACGAGCTGACTTTCCGCCCGAAACTGAGTCCAGCGGATAAATTTAAAACAGGTTTCAAATCTTGGGGAAAAAGTCCGCCGGAAAAGTCCGCTGGCGCCTACACACGGGCGGATTGTCCGGCACACTGGTCCGCCGGACCAAGTCCGCCGGAAAGTCCGACCGTGTGTACGCGGCATAAGACTTCATTACCCAGCATGAGCTCTAATGGGGAGGCACCCAGTGTATCTGAGCTGAACTGAGTCAGAAATGCGTGTCTTGACTGAATATATCAGAAGAAATACCAGTTGGGAAGATTGTATTTATCCTTAAGTTGATCAAACGTAAGTAATTCCCCCCCACTATATGTTTCAGTTGTTTAATGCCAACCCTGGCCCATATGATTGGGTAATCTAGGGTTAAACCAGAGGGGGTGTCCTGTGACCAACCCCCGTCTGCAGATTTCATCAACTTCTGTGCTCTGTCCCATGCGCATATAGTAACACGCATCGAGCCATTCAGAGACTGAAAGGCCTGGGGTCCCTGGTACACTAGGTAAAACAGACTCTCATATGATCCCATGAGGGCTGCCTCTAACACTGTTGTTGAATCCCCATCGTCTCTTGTCAACCAACGTCTAGCAATCACCATTTGCCCTGCTATAAAGTATTTGAACAGGTCTGGTAGCGCTAGTCCACCCAGACCCAAAGGTTCCTGCAAGGTACGGAAGCCAATTCTGGGGTGTGCAGTGGACCATAGGGAGGAACTAAATAAGCTTTTCACCCCTCTAAAAAAAGAACATGGGATCCAGATTTGTGTGTTCTGTAGGAAATATAAGAAAACTGGCAGAATCTTCATTTTAAGAAGGTTAACCCTTCCAATTAGGGATAATGGCAGATGTCTCCAAGCATCGAGCTGCAATTTGACCTTGGCCAGTAGGGGGAGTAAATTTAGGGACATAAAATCACCCACTCTGGGCGATATACGTATGACCAGGTACTCCAACACCCAGGAAATGGGAACCATGTTGGTTGCCGGAGCCTGGGCGGCCATGTCAATAGCCATTACATTAGATTTCTCCCAGTTCACTCACAGCCCTGAAAAGGTTGCAAATTTATCTAATATCTCGAATTCCGCCTCTAATACTGACCCCGCATCTTGCAAAAAGAGGAGCATGTCGTCTGCATAGAGTGCAATGCATTCTCGTATACCTCCCACCCCTAGTACTCTCACATCAGGTAACTTCCTCAAAGCTTTGGCCAGGGGTTCTATCGCTAGAGCAAATAGGCATGGCGAGAGCAGGCACCCCTGATGCGTGCCTCTACCCACTGCAAACTGGGGGGAAACTGTGGTGCCCAACTTAATGGCCGCTTGGGGTTTGCTATATAGTAGTGCGATCCAAGTCATGAAAACTTCCCCAAACTCCATATAGCATAGTACCGCTAACATGTAATTCCAATCCGTGGAATCAAAGGCTTTGGCCATGTCAAGGGACACCACCACCCTAGTCCCGGGGTTAGTATGGTCAATCTGCAAGTGAGCAAACAGTCTATGAAGGTTAGTGTTCATCTGGTCAATGTCTACTAAGGTAGTGATGACCCGTGAAAGTCTTGTGGCTAGTATCTTTGTCAGAATTTTGAGGTCCTGATTTAAGAGTGCAATGAGTCTGTATGATGAGAAAGTCGATGGATCCTTACTAGGTTTAGGCAAGAGAATCACCTGTGCCTCTAATAGAGAGTCAGGAAGGCATTTAAGTTTCAGGCAGTAGTGAAACAGAGCTCTCAGTCTGGGAACTAAGTCCTCCAGATATAGCCTGTACCATTCTATACAGAAACCATCTGGACCGGGTGATTTGTGAGGAGGAAAAGCTCTGATAGCCGTTTCTATTTCTTTTTCCATTATCTTGGCCTCCAAAATATCCCTATCTGGCTCCGACAGAACCGGAACATTCAGAGACAATAACACTTCTAAATTTTGATCATCATAGACTGGAATAGGAGCATACAATGCTTTGTATTACTCCACAAACGTGTCCATAACATCAGTTGGGTTTGTGAGAATGTCCCCCTGACTATTTTTAATACATGGTATATTCGTCTGTATTCTTTGTTCTGCCACTAGTATAGCTAGCAATTTTCCATTTTTATCCCCTTGTTCAAAAATGGACTCAGCCCTCTTTGCCCTAGATGTATGTGTTAGTTCAGTGAAGTGTAGTGCCAGAGTGCGGTGTGCCTCTAATAATTCTTCATACGCAACATCAGACTGATCATTTGCATGAGCAAGTTCACAAGTCCTTTCCTTGTCTTGTAGTTCTTATTCCTTTCTATTGTGAGCCCTGCGTGCCTGCTTAATGGCCGAGATGTAGTGTCCTCGCATGTAAGCTTTGAACGCATTCCATACAGTAGGGAGACTAGCCGAGTCAAGGTTGTCTTTCCAGTAGCCAGCAAAATATGGCGCCACCTGGGAAGATACCTCTTCTACCTCTAACCAGCCAGGGTTCAACCTCCATGCCCCCCCTCTGGGTGCTGAGGGAATGCCAACATGTATGGATAGGGGGGTATGGTCTAAAATGCCGCCAGCTAAATAATTGTCCCCTCCCACTAATTGTAACATTGGTGTATTAGCAAACACCATATCAATCCTTGAGGAAGTCCTATGCGTTTTTGATAGGTGCGAAAAGCTCCTGGTGGTGGGGTTTTTCCATAGCCACAATTCTGTCAAGGAGGCTGTAGCCGTCCAGGCAGAAAGGTCGGCAGATGCTACTCTAGATACATTAGATGAGTCCAATGTGGCGGACAGTATGGCATTGAAATCCCCTGCTATAATAAGGGGGAGATGCATGTAAGGGGCCAATTTACCAAGGTCATATAGGACCTGGACCTGATAAGGAGGAGGTATATAGACGTTTACCAACACCATCTTGCATGTGCTAATATCAGCTATAACAAATAGGAATCGGCCACCAGGATCTGAGATGACATGATGTAGGGTACAGGGTACCGCCTTGCTGATCAGGATTGACACTCCCCTGGCATAGGTGGAATATGTTGCGTGCAATTCTCACTGTATCCAGGCTCTACGCAAGGCCAGCACCCTGCTCCCATCCAAATGTGTCTCTTGCAAAAACACCACATGGGGGGTGATTGTCTTTAGGTATTGGAACATCAAGGCTTGAGGAAATTTGTCATTTAAGCCTCGGACGTTCCAAGAGACCAGATTAACCGTTGATCCTGCCATAATCATATTTCAACATAATATACATTGCATAGTATACCAACATTATGACAAAAAAATAACTAGGAAGTCCACCAGAGCATTGGTGTGACTGCGGGCCTAGTGTGAAAAGCTGCACCTGCTAAAGAAAACAGTTCCCAAACCCCTAGCTCCCTGCTGCTGTGTATAGAACCAAAACAAAAAGTACACACAGCTTTTTCCCAAAACTCGTCCAAAAAAATTCTTTGAAAGTGTGACCACAGAAAAGTTCAGAACCAAACAAAAGGAAAAATAAAAAAATCTGTGCAAAAAGGAATACAAAAGAACTTTCCTGGAGTCCATCAGTCTGAAGACATACTGTCTGTGCCTTTATCACTCCATGTCTCTGTAACAGAGACCCCTCAGAACCCCATTTGGGGGAATGCGACCCCCTCGCTCCTCCAGGATTTGTGTCGTTCCTACAGGGGGAGATGTTCAGGGCCTTAAAAGCAGTCCAGGCCTAGTGGTGAGGTCTGCACACTTTTATAGTTGCATGTGCAGGACATAGCCCCCCATCCCCCCCCCCCACCCCTGAACAGGGGAATCCACAACAGTTTTAACAAATGATAAGAAAGAAAAAAGCTTCAGCCTCAAGCTTTGCGGCCCTTTACTCACACATCGTCGATCCAGTCCCTGGCTTCCATAGGCGTGTCAAAGAACCGCAAGGTGCCTTTATACGGGATCCTCAATCTGCTGGGGTATAGCATACTATATTTGATGTCTTTTTCTCTTATCCGGCATCTCACCTCATTAAACGATCTGTGTCGCTTCTGTACCTCCACCGAGAAATCCGGAAAGAACATTACTTTGATGTTTTTCATAGGGTAGTTCCGGATGCTTCCAGGCCTCGGCCAAAATCATATCCCTAATTTAGGAACCGGACTAGGAATGGCCGTGGTGGGGCCCCTTCTGGGCGACGGCCCGTAGGGACCCTGTGGGCTCTTTCTACCACATAAGTTGTTGGCATATCAGGCAAGTTCAGCAATTTTTTAAACAGGGATTCAGCAAATATTGCCGGGCGGGAGCCCTCCTCACCTTCTGGCAGAGCCACCATGCGTATATTATTACACCTTTGTCTGTTCTCAGCATCGTCCACTTTATGGACTAGCGTGTTCACCAGGGATTGTTATTCAGTGATCTACGATGAGTGGGATCCCTGCTGGCCCCTCACATTGCTTATCTGACTCTCAGCTTCAGTGAGTCTCCCTCTGATTTTATTTAAGTCATGGCGGATGAGGGTGCACTCAGATGTTCCACTCTTACCATTAGCATGGATTTAAACCCTTCTATTGCTGCCAGGATGGGCTTTGTAATTGCCTCTGAGTTTGCCTCCACCAATGCAGGGGATAGGGGAGCCTCAATCTCCACTGCAGGAGACACCATGGCCATAGGAGATCTTGTCGGGCTTTGTTCCTTCCTCCCTCCACGCTGTGCTCTGGAAACAGAGCCTAAGATGGCACCCTGAGAGCTTGCGGCCCACCCCTTACCCGGTCCCTGTGGCTTGGCGGCATTTTGTGCCTTCCCACAGCCTTTTGCGGACATAATTGCAGCCTCTGATGGGTCCAGGGTGAGTAGGGAAGCCAAAGGGAGTTCTCCCAGTGGAAAACAAGTGGTTTAACAGGGCGAATCTACAGGATTAGCACGGAGCTCTTCAGGCACATGTCCTCTCACATCCTGGCCACGCCCTTCTACATTCTTTCTCAAAGGAAAAACTGTGCTTATGTAGCATGGCCCCTTTGAGGACTGCTTGGATTTTCCAGTTCTTCTGTATTGCCATGACCCTGTGAACATTCGAACCCACCTGACATCTTCCACAACACCTTTAAATGGCACGTCACACAAGTCAAGTATGTTTATATTAAAGATGCTTTTACTGGAGTAAGTAATGTGGTGTTGGTACACAGAAGAGGGGTATTGGTCAGCCGAGTGCTGGATAACAGCGCAGACTTGGGAGAATACTTTTCCTAAAAGACAGCTTAAAACAGTTCAACAGCACAAAATACAATTTACATACTGTATATGTACAAGGAATTACCACCTGAAGTATAACCTGTAAAGGCAGTAAAAGGTTAGCTATGTAGGACAGGCAGTCTTACACTAAAGGGGAACCCCAGGCCGGCCTATTCAACCTTTATACCCTAATAAGAGATCAGATGAAATAGGTGATAGAATAGGGCCCTTTAAATGGTAATAACAGCAGTGTCCAAGATGCAGGCCTGATAGTCTACACTGACAGTTGGAGCTCATCAGATTATATTCAATAAGGCACAATGGTGTGATAATAGCCAAAGAGCTTAAACAGGCTAGTGATACTCCTTGAAGTGGTTTTAAGTAAAGATGTCTATGTACAGTGTTCCAAACAGTGATCCAATAAAGTGTTCCCAAGGTAAGGTTTCTGTACACTGTGTTCAGATAAAGTAGCAAGGAAGGGTTGCAAAGGATGGGCAGTTGCCCTCTCACCAATGACCAGACTGGCTTACACCTTGCAGACAGCGATCCTGGAAGAGACGTCCTTCAGCAGGAGGACTAACGATGTCATGGCTGATGGATGCGGGTGACCGTAGTGTAGATCTGCTGGGTGGATGCCGCGTGGATGTCCGACGAACAGCAGGCAGGCTTAGGCCCTCCAGGCCCAGGTTGGAATCACTCGATCACCACGTGGTAGGCCGCAGCCTCTCTCCCTGCACAGGGAGATGTGCGCACAGCAAGGCCAAGGAAGAAGAGAGCGTGGTGCAGATCTCCGAACCCTTTTATAGTTCCTCCCAGGAGTCTCTTAAGGTCGTAGCAAGGATCCCTGAGATGTGTAACCCAGATGTCATGTGACACAAAGGAAACGCATGTCTGAAAGTCTACTAATCCCACAATCCTTTCTGGTCGGGCTCACAGATGTGATGACAACCACTGGTGCCCAGCACTAGAGGGATATGTCTATAGGTGAAGAATGACGGGGAATTGCACCATATTATGACTGTAGTCCACATTGCTACACTTGTAAAGGTTTTTGATAAGTAAAAAAAAATCCAAAATACAATGATATAAGCTGCAACTCTACTGTGTGATATAGGCATAGTAACTGTAAACATATATGGAAACAGAGTTGCACTAACAATTAGTATTTGTAAATTAACACAATAAAAAGTTGAAAAAATGAATTATAGCATATATGAGAAAAGTTCCAGGTGCAAAGTCCAAAGAAATGTATATAAGAGTGAAAACTTTCAGTAGGTGATTAAAGATATAAAATCAAAGGATGTTGTCAGGGGAACATCTTCTGCATGTGTGATTCCCAATTAGAAAACATGCAGACAGCATCCATCCCCATGTGCAACAGTCCACAAGAGGCACCGTCACCTTAAATGGAAAAAAATGCCTGCTTACCAGCAGTACTGGACCTTTATTTAAAAAAAGGCCAGTAGCGCTTTTGGCTGAATGCCCTGCCAGGGCCTTTTGAAGATGTTCCTGCAGGATTCCTTTGGGGCACACTGAAAGTCATCCGACTGTAATTTCCATGTTGTGATGCTGCATTTAAGTAATAGAAGGATCCTTCGGTCTCTCCTTATCTAAGCAGTTCTTGTTTCTACATGTCTACTCCATCCCAAGATGTCTCTCTTCTTCAGGTTCCAAAGTTGGAAAGTATGATGTTCCAATCTAATTGTGCAGTCACTTTAGGGTGTCCTTTCGATTTACCAAAATGATACTGTATCTACATAAACAATCCTTTTATTTTTTTATCTAGTCAGGCAGACTCATACACTTCATATTTGCTGGTAGATCTAAAGGAGAGTGCATGACCAAATTGTAACATGTATGTTCAGATTTGGACTTAAAGGAAAAGTAAGACTACAGCGTTTTTGCCACTACTTCTCTTATGGGTCACAGGAGTGCAGTTCGTTCTGCACTCCTGTTAGTAGTTTTCAACCGACAGCGGGCTGTTGGCTGATGTCACTCAGCCAGTTGAGGCTCTGGATCGATCCCGACTTTACAGTCAGGATCCCCCCATATGCCTGGACCGGCAGCTGGCTCAGCCTCTCAGCAAGCCATTGTGAGCCTGAGCCAGCCACTCCTGTCCCATGCTTAGCCCAGCGTTCCAGTGAGCTGAAAACTAAGAGCCGAGCAATCAGCGGTCTTTGATCGCTCAGTTTACCAGCAGCCTTAGAAGCAGCTTTTGTTTGTAATTTGTAGATCTCATTTAAAGAACTCATACTTCTCTTTTAAATGCATATCACCAGGCTTGAGAAATCCAGACATTTAGTTTCAGGTTTCAAAACTGGGATATGTGCAATACAAGTTCTTGCATAGTGAACTTACTTACAAATTTAGTCATGTGGCACAGCTGTTTAATATCCAACCAACTATGCAAGGAGTGACGATCTACAAATTACAAACTAAAGAGCTTAAAGTGGCTGTAAACCTCAAACATGAAATATAAAAAAAGCATATCCTTCTATACTGTTTACTTGTCTCTCTCAAAAGCTCTTATTGTGATTTCTCTCTGCTGTCTGGTTCCTCTGTTATCAGCATGAATCACTTCTGGCAGCTTTTCCCGACACCAAGAGTTAAAACGGTGATGGTGAGGGAGCGCCAGCACACAGCCTCTGACTGATATCCAAAGCTGTTCCCTGTACTGTGTCAATAGGGGTGTGTCCCTTATCTCCAATCAGGCTTGAAGCTGTCAACTCTGTGAAGACTTCAGATCCCTGCCCCTGCCGCTGGAGCTATAAAGAAATCAATTCATCTTTGTGTTTTCAGAATATTCTATAGAGGATATGGGTGCAGATATATGGCCACAACTTATTTAGGAGGATTTGTTTCATCTCTGTGTATCACCTAATGCTAGGCAATTCACTGGGTATATGCAGTTGCCAAGAAAATTCTCAATGACATCTTTGAATGCTTTTCAGGTGAATTTCTCTGGCCCCACTAACAGGTCTTCAAACCACTTGTCATTGGTTACATATCTGATCTATGGACCAACAAAAATGCCTTCCCTCTGTAGCACCCTGCTCCTGAAGAGCAGACGCTATTCTTTTGAAATTTAAGTTAGTTGAAGCTACAGTTTGACTCAGCTCATTATTACCTAAATTTAATGGTTTCTGTACCAGTTTAGCTGGACTGTGCAGATTTTCTGACCATGGGTGGTGCTGTCACCATTGGTGGATGTTGTAAATACAGTCTGGTTGGACATATTGAATACTCTATGCTCAGAAATATTTCGGTGGGAGTGGTTCATCCACCGGGCATTCTGGGCAGGGGTATTTAAGGGACAGACACCGTGTGGTTGGGGTTGGCGCTTCCTGACCTCATGGCCCTCCTGGCCTGGGAAACTGCTGTTGCTTAAAGTTCTGCCTTGAGATTTTCGGACCCAAGGCCTAGCTACTAGAAGAAGGACCAGAGTTTTAGTGGCCTACTGTTCCGTAGGATGGTCTCTTTGCTGTCTGGCCTGCAAGAAGAAGCAAGGGATTGCAGTGACCAGGGGAGGACTCTTCAGGAGAAGACCGAGCATAAGGCTGGTATCTTGAGAAGAGCCTGGGAACTCAGTGGGAGACGCATCTAGGATCAAGCACAGCAATCAGTTCATTCAAGATTGTAAGGTCTGTGGCAGAGACCGTCTTAAGCACAGCAATCAGTTCATTCAAGATTGCAAGGTTTGTGGCAGAGACTGTGTTCGAGCATCACATCGGTTGCTAGGTTGGTGAGAGAGACCTATCCAGTGGTTGTTGAATCCAGCTGTGGAAATGCTATTCGCTGGATATAGAAATTACCTCAAACTGCAAGATCTAAGGTACCTGAATCCCTTTTCACCCTCTACCTTACTATTGCATATTTTTGTTTCTTTAATAAAACTTGGAAAAAGGACTAAGTGTTGGAGCCAGTGTTTTAATTGAGCAATTGATAAGTACCCCTATGACGAACACTGTGAAGATGGTAATGGTAAACCCGAAGAAAATTACTAGCAGAGCCTTCGGGGGTATTTTTCACACCTCACTTCATTTTGGCATCAGTTATTCTTGAAAATATCTGTCTCAAAAAAACCTTCACCTTCCTTGTTCATCGTTCACAGAATTTTTCATCAGTCCAAGTTTAATGTGAAGTTGAGGCAAAAATTGTCAGACCAGCAAGAGGTTCATGTGTCACATTTTTCTGTCCCGAAACCAGATTCTAGGAGTGACCATTTCTTTTTAAGGTAATGTGAACCCAGGCCTTGTCTTGATTACCAATCTTACAACCAAAAAATGTACTTGTTTTTGAGGTCCAGTCATGGTGTGTCTTTTGAGGCCTAATTACATGTACATAGACAAAGCTTTGCCTTAAAACAATCATATCAAAACACAATGAAACTGATATCAACGAAATGAGTAGCATATGTGCATGGGAGCTGCTTTTATACCTTTGGCAGGCAGCATCAATGCAACCTAGGCATGCCCAAGTCCCACGAATTTTATGCAATATGCCCTAAGTGCATGCCTGGACATGCATGAGCTACATAAAGCACCTTTAAGGCAAGCAATAAATAATAAATCTAACATATATAGAAGAAGAAATTGCAAAAACAGAAGATTTCCATAAGACGGTATGTGATGAGTTAAATTACAGGTTATTTTCATGATTAGCAGCCATAAATCTACAAAATACACCCAAAAGTGTTCAGAAAGGAAATTCTTTGTTGTCCGGTGTTAGCTGTGGATAATCGGCCCTGGACACATGACCTGGATGATTGACAACCTGCACAGACAATATTAGTTTTATATTTGTGGGCAGGCTTTAATATTAGACACATTATAACTTCAACAATGCTTTTGCCCTAACCTAAAGTGTATCTGAAGCTAAAAATGTTTTAGTATTGGATAGGATATGAAAGTGTTAACCCCCCTTTCAGGCCTTAATTGTTATCTGAGACCCCGCTGGGGACAGTCACACCCTTTAGGTGTCCTAGCAAACTATGAAACACAGCTTGAAAGTAAGAAACATAGTTTTATACTGCTACCTGCGAGAAATTGAGCCCAGGCATATAGAAAACTGAAGACCTGCCCTTTAAGACTATAACTCCTCACACCTGCTCAATTGTAGCAAGCAGTCCAAATAAGGAAGAATAGCATATGGGGGAGGGGGAGCTGTTTCTCTCAACAGACTCAGAGTAAAGGATTTTACATTGAGTGCAAAAAGCCTATTTTCTCTAACATACAGCTTGATCTTTAGAAAAGTAAGGACTTCTAAAAACAGTCCAAACTGAGGAGCGGCACACCCAAGAACATAGGTGACCAGCCCAAAAAGAAAGGTTAAAAAAAAGGAAACCAGGGGTATTAATAGCCACTTGCAGGATCTTTTGACCGAAAATAGCATTTGCGCATACAGACACATCAGCCTTGTAAAAGTTGCAGAATTGTAGGCCTGAGACACATAGGCCTGATGATGAAATAAGCAAGAGGCATTCACTGCCCTAGAGGAGAGATATTTTATGGAAATAAAAGACACTTATCTTGCAACTCATAGGCCAACACAAAAACCTGTCAAAATCACTTTAAAAGAGTGGATCAGTTAGCCATAAAACCTATATTAGGACCATATACAAAACCTATATTTGTTGGATTAACAAACAAGGAATCCTTTCACCTAAAAGAAGCAATGGACAAAAGGTAAAACCAGATGGACCTCACCACATCCAGGTAATAGAGAGAGACCTCCTTGGATGAACTGGTACCTGAAACAGGGAAGGTAACACAGTATTCCCTTTAAGATGAAAAGCCGAGACCAGTTTAGGCAAAAAGGAGGGCCATTGGTCTCAAGAAAATTCAAATGAGGCTCCCTACAGGACCGTGTTGATAACTAGAAATCCTATTAACTGAAGATATGGCTCAAGAAAAACAGAAAAAACAGACAGGGCAGACCCCTGAAGGTACAAGGGACAAGGTTTGATCCAACCTCCAACTGAAGGAGGAATTTTGATTAATTTATGGCCATCTTAAGACATTGTTCCTGTTCCCCTAACCAAATAGTTTCAAGATTTGATTTAAACCTTTTACAATTCTAAAACCCATAGGAGACTTTTACTATATTTTGATCTTAAAGGCCCCTAACCCTTTTCTAAGTCCTCAAAAGTATTGGATTATTCAGTCAGTTATTGTCTCTCTCTTCACATTGGAGACTTCTTGGATCCCATCAGCCCATCGATTTGTGTACAACCAACCTGTTGGGTTCTTCCCTAATGATTAGTACTGCCAGCTATAGCCGGTAAAATATATCATTATGTTCTGCTGGCAGGGAAGGCTCCCCGCTAGCAGAATATAATGCTACGGGAGGGATTCCCCCATCAACACTGTGTTACTGGGTAATATTGAGTAATCACATAATCTATGGCTTGCCTTAGTCAACAATTCCTCAATGATTGAAATGAGGTTCAAAACCCCCTTCATCAGGGCTTGTATGCTGGCAGTGAGTTTAAGTCTGCACTGGACAGTTGTCCATAATAATAAGAATAACACCAAGAATTGGGCTGCCAAACTGACATGCTGATTTTATTTACATGTTTTGATGATTACAGTTCTTACTGGACAGGCCCAAACTTCGTGGAGCTGTCGTCTTTCCAATATTCAAAAGAATGTACAGCTGTTACAGAAAGAACACCAATATACTAAGTGAAATAGGAAAATCTGAGCTCATTGGCTGACTGGGAAGCTTTCCAGAATTTCATTATCTAGCCTGAATCTACAAGTAGCTGTTGATAGTAGAAAATCATCCAAACAAGCAGTAAAACAGCACAGCTGAAGAAAACACATCCACTCTCCTGAGGACACTAACTGAGCAGGTGTGAGGTGGGGATGGGGGGGTTATAGCCTTAAAGGGGCAGGTCTTCAGTTTTCCTTTCCTTTCCTGAAAGTGGCAGTATAACTATAGGTTTCTTACCATCAAGCTGTGTCTCTTAATGGACAAGAGAGATAATAATAATTTAACTTAAACAAACCTGTTGCTTGCCAGCAAAAAACTGAAACCACCTTGCATGGGGAGAACATGAATACTCACTTTTCCATTGGGCAGTGTAGGCAGTTCACTCTCTTGTAGAACTCCAGGTACTACAGCTATGTGATGTTTCAGGGTGTGTGGGATAGCATAGAATCTGCTGAATGCTGTGTGTCCTACCACCGACCTTTACATCACTACTATGTCTTGTAGTGACATTGTGGTTGACAAGAGGAACTACAACTGCCATTTAAGAAACATGCAATTCAAAACACCTGTACATGTCAGATAGCAGCACTGCAGCAGTTTCAATACACTGCCAATCAGAAAGGTGCGCATTCTTCTTCTCGTGCAAGTTTCTTTCAATTTTTGTATGCTGAGTAAGGAGTAGTGTCACTTTACAGATCATCTAGCATCTAATAAACAACCTAATAGGTTGTCAAGCAGTTATCAAGATTTGTTTTAGTCTTCTGTCAGTCTTATTCATGTATGACCATCCTTTATGAATGAATAAAAAAGAAAGTATTGCATACAAAGGAAAGTAAGAAATTACATCATATTTAGGTGTGAAAACTGTTAACTTATAAAGCCACCTTGGAATAAACTGCAGAGGTAAAATCAATGTTTAAAGTCTAATTAGTCTCGCTTAAAAGTGAAAATAGGGCGGCACAGTGGTGTAGTGGGTAGCACTTTCACCTAGCAGTAAGAAGGATCGTTGATTCGAATCCCAACCACTACACTACCTGCCTGGAGTTTGCATGTTCTCCCTGTGCCTGCATGGGTTTCCTCCGGGTACCTCCCACACTCCAAAGACATGCTGGTAGGTTAATTGGCTTCTGTCTAAATTGTCCCTAGTTTGTATGAATGTGAGTTAGGGACCTTAGATTGTAAGCTCCTTGAGGGTAGGGACTGATGTGAATGTACAATGGATATGTAAAGTGCTGCGTAAATTGACGGCGCTATATAAGTACCTGAAATAAATAAATAAAAATTTTTTTAAAAATGTGCAAAAAGATCAAATAGGAAGTTAGACAAACAAAGCTTAGTCATCACCTTTACATTTAATAGTGGTTGCTTTAGTAATAAATACAAAAATAGAACTAAACTGAATGAGTAAACCTTCCACCTTATACTACAAATATGAACACTCACAGGGCGAGGCTTGAAAGGTGGTTGGATTTCCAGACGTTCTAAACGCTCCCAGTCTATCCAGCGGAAAAAGGCATGGTCACGTATATCACGTTCCCCATCACAGCCAGATCCAAGGCGTTTCAGTGGATGTTTCGTAAGCAGCTGGAGAAGAAAGAATATTAGACAGGATAGTTATACTGTTTATCCTGTAAGGAAATTACAGCAGTGTTGTCACCCTGTGGACTTAGTAGTTTTAGATAGAGAAGGAAATCAAATCATATCAGCTCTTTTTTATACGTCTTCTCATCTCTGCTCACTTAGCAGTTGGTTGGTAAACACTGAGAGCTGTGCAAAGTATGTCCAGTAAAACTGCACAATGCCAAGTTTTTGGAAGTTTTTAGCACAGCCTTAATTGTACTGCTGGAGGACCAGATGCATGCTCTGGGTACCTCCAAAGCTCCACTGATACATGTACATACAGTTTAAGACAGTATTAGCTTTGTTACCCCTTTGCATATGGAGACAGCCTCTCTGGACATAGATTTGGGATAAGATACAGTCTGCTCCATAATGGACTGGAAAAGTTCATCTTCATCTTCACCATCAAATGGAGGCTGTTGAGACACAGGGGAAAGGAAGACAGATTTGTAGACATGTGCACACTGAAATATTTCGTTTCGGAATTTTGTTTTCTTCTGAAAAATAAATTTATTTAGTTACTCTCGAAATTCGTTTTTATTTATTTTGTTTTTCGTTAAAAGTTGCATTAGTCGGAAAATCCAAATTAAGGTCGAATCTGTCATTGAAGGCTTATGGTGTCTGTCGAATGTTCAAAGAAGATTCGACAGAGCAGCTAAACTGTACTGTTTACCTGCTCCGTCGAATCTTCTTAGAACTTTCAACAGACACCATAAGCCAAAGTACGTGTGTACTTAGTTCTAGCTATTTTACTGCTCCTCCTCTTTGGTTACAATCAGCCAATAACATTCATCATCATCATTATTTTTATTTATCTTTTCTCCCCTACGTCGAATCTTTTCTCCCCTACGTCGAATCTTTTCTCCCCTACGTCGAATCTTTTTCCCCTATGTCGAATCTTTTTTCCCCTACGTCGAATCTTTTCTCTCTGTCAAATCTTTTCTCTCTATGTAGAATAATCTTGGACTGATAGAGTTAAGGTTAGGCACATTTGACCACAGGTTTGATGGACACAGATTGTTATTGTCATCATCATGTCGAATCTCCTATCTATATCGAACTGTTGTAGCAACGAAAATGAAAATAAAGCATTTGTTTATGTCGGATCTTTCGTTTTTCGGATTCTGCACTTTCGTTATCGTTTGTTAAAACGATAACGAAAATACCTGAAATTCGGACGAAAATGCATTCGGAGGAAAACGAATGCACATGTCTACAGATTTGTAACCATGTTTTAAAAACATACATAACACAGTCTATATGCAGATGATGTGATCCTTTCACTAACTAACCCTACATCTTCCCTCCCAGCAGGTACCAAACTATTGCAAGAATTCGGTCAACTTTCCCTGTATAAAGTGAACATCTCCAAATTGCAGATGCTCCTTGTAGCACTTTCTAACAAATTGAGTGATCAGATAACAACGTCATCCAGCTTCTCCTGGGCCCCACATTCATCTATAAAGTATATGGGTATTAAAATTATCTCCCCTAGGAGAATACTCATAAACTCAATGAATTTTTTGACAACATCCCCCTCCCCAAAATATCTGAATCCCATCGATCTATAATGGAAGCCCCTATTTCAATAGAGGAAGTGATGGAGGAAATAAAAGAGAGTAAAACAGGTTCAGCCCCTGGCTCAGATGGCTTTTCGTCAATTTATTACAAAAAATTTGGAGCTGCTTTGTCTCCTTATCTGGTCCGATTCTTCAATTCCCTCAAGAGGGATTCACCATTAGATTCAACGTCTAATCTAGCTTATATTTCAGTCATTCCCAAACCAGGTAAAGATCAGAGCCAGGTTAGTAATTACAGACCTATATCCCTCATGAACAACGACCTGAAAATAATGACAAAAATCCTCTCCAATAGGCTAGGCTCCTTTATAGGGACAATATGTGCACAGGGACCAAGTAGGCTTTATACCGGGGAGACAGGGTCCGGACCAGATAAGGAGAGCAGTAGATGTCATCTCCCTGTTACAATCAAAATGAGATGGTAATCCACCCCAAGAAGGTTACCTTTTATCCATAGATCTACAAAAAGCCTTCGACTCCATCACATGGCCTTATCTTTTCGGGACATTAGAAAGATGGGGGTTTGGCCCCCATTTCATTAGTCTCCTCGCAGCTCTATACTCTCAACCTAAAGCCCAGATCAGGATCCAAGGACATCTATCTGATTCCTTTCCTATAACCAAAGGAACTAGACAGGGTTGCCCCTTATCCCCTTTACTTTTTGCCATCGGTATAGAAAATCTAGCTATAGCAATCAGAAATCACCCAGATATCCACGGTGTTAAATGTGGTCAGTCCTCACACAAATGCGCTTTGTTCGCGGACGATGTTCTTCTCTTTATCACTTCCCCCCTCATTTCCACCCCCAATGTCTTATCACTTCTTAAAAAATTTGGACAGATCTCAGGCCTGCAAGTAATTATGGCTAAATCCATAGCTCTTAACATCTCAACCCCCTCACCTGTAGTCGATAACCTTAAAGAACATTTCCCCTTTGTATGGAGCTCTAACTCTATCCCATACCTAGGCATTCAGTTAACCCCCCTAATAGAACAGCTATACCGTTTTAATTACCCTCCCATGATCAAAAAACTTAACTCAGATCTTGTTCAATGGTCATTACACAAATTGTCATGGTTAGGGCGGCTGAACTTGATCAAAATGACTCTACTCCCACGTATACCTATTCCGATCTCTTCCCATTCCGGTCCCTAAATCACATATATGTAAACTACAATCTTCAATCATCCAGTTTATCTGGAATAAATCGAACCACAGGCTCCCCAAAAAAAACACTCTTTAGACCAAGGAAAAGAGGGGGTCTTGGGCTGCCCAATCTCTGGTGGTATTACCAGGCAGCGCATCTTAGCCAAATTTCAGCTGTTTACTCTAGAGGCCCAAAGCCGGAATGGATAGAGATGGAAAGGCAGGCCATTCCCAATTACACAATAGATTATCTACTTTGGCACCCCACAAAACTAGACCACCAATTCTCTCCCCCTCCCTCTCACACTCGTTTAAGTTGTGTGACTCACTGCATAAATTAAACACTCTAACATCTCAATGGCATCCCTTAGCTCACATCTTTAATAATCCCATTTTTCCTCCAGGTACGAACATAAGAGCGTTCCAGTGGTGGCTCGACAAAGGCATATATAGAATAGGTCATCTTTGTAACTCTAATGGACCCATCACATTGACCCAATGCACGTCAAAGCTTGAAATGCCCCAATCGGAAAGGTTTCGCTTTTACCAATTGAGACATTTCCTACTCTTCATTCTCCCTCAGGAACCGCTTCCACTTACTTCCACTCCCTATGAACAATGGTGCTCTTCAGCTATGGACATGAAAGGGGGAATTTCTCTTATATATTCGGCATTAGCTGAACCACAGGAGAAGGCGACTTATATGGTGGCCTGGGAACGTGATGTCGGTTTTGAATGGGACCTTGGCACTTGGCATATGTACTTCACATCAGCCTTTAAAAAAAATTATCTCTCCTAGTTCCTCACTCTTCAAGGCCAATTATGAGTCTCTTCTGAGCAACCTATGGCGACATACAAGATCTTACTCGAAATTTCAAGACTCTTTGGCAGGTAGATCAGCAGTCACTAAGATGTTGCTATTACCAACAATCCTATACTATTTCAGAACACTGCTTATTCCACTTACCATATCTTATCTTCAGAGTCTGAAATCCACTCTGAACCTCTTTATTTGGGGAAAACAACGCCTCCCCGCGCTTCGGAAATAAGATCTTATACAGACCTAAATCATCAACTGAAATGGGAGTGCCCAACTTAAAATTCTATTACCACGCAGTCATCCTTGACCAAGTTAACGCATGGTGGCACCAACCGTCTGGCAAACAATGGGTGCATATCGAACAAGCAATACTGGGCCGCCTTGTTAAAAGAGCTGTTAGGAGCACTGTTATTGGGACTTCCTGCCCCACCATCCAACTACCTCACCAGGAAAGCCGCTGCAAAATCCTGGATTTTTTTGTGGATCCTCACAATTTTGACAGACCTCCTCAAACTACAGCCCTCTTCCTATATGCTTTCTTGAACTCTTCACTAAAGACCTCTCCCTCGGCAATTGGGTGGATTCAGGAATCTCTACCATTGGTCACCTTTATGACAGAGCAACACTAATGTCATATTCAGACTTACAATCGTGTTTCAATTTTCCACACAAAGACTTCTACAAATACCTCCGTACCAGAGACGTTATTGACTCCATCCGTAAAGTCTACTCCACTAACCAAAAAGGAATCACATACTTCTACCATTGGTTTCTGTCTCCCTCATCCAAGGAAAAATCTCACTCTATGATGTTGTGGGAAAAAGATCTCTTCCAAACTTGTCATGTTCTACAATGGTTCAATGCCACCAACAATACTCTTAAACATTCAAGAAGTACTACACACTGGGAATCCCAACTAAAACTTGTTCATCGATGGTACTACACTCCAACACTATCCAAGTTCTCCCCCTCCTACTCTCCACTTTGCTGGAGACACTGTGGTGAACACGGAGCTCTGCTGCACACGTGGGGGCAGTGTCCTAAATTATATCCGTTCTGGGTCAGTGTTTTTCAATTCATCTCTGAAATTGGATCCAGATCCAGCATCAGCATTCCTCCTCCTAAACTATGAATGCTAGCCAAAATGTCACCTCTCTCTCATCATATACTGCATGATCGCAGCCAGGAGATCTATCACATCTAACTGGAAGCAAGCAGAACCTCCCGATCTCTCTTCATTCACAGTTAATCTCAACACTCAGACTCAATTTGAACTTATGTTCTCCATCAAGAATGGCAATGGCCAATCCTTCTGGTCTCAATGATCACCATGGTTACAACATCCGTCCTGCACAGTGGGTCCCTAATGATGGCAAGGATAACACCCAGTGTTTCACTCTGAAACCATCCTTCATGTTTCACAAGCCTATCTTTTGCTTTATCCCCTATTTTAGAAGTACCCAGCTGGGTTCTTCTCTCTGGGGTTGTTAATACCTGTTAATGCATTTTTATATCTATCCTCTTGCATGCTTGCTACTACATAACCCTTCGTATAGCTGAACAGCCTTATAGAACTTGCCATAACATACTACACCCTACAAAACTTTAGGGTCATTATCTACATTTTATGTCAAAAATGTTAGTGTATCCTATGCCTAAGATTGGATACCATTTCTTGGGATGTTACTCTTTGAAATCTATGTTTTTGCTTATCTGTAGCAAAATTGTATTGACGATACTTGTTTTTTGCAGCTTCAAAAATTTTATAAAATATGATCTATATAAAAAAAAAACACATGCATAACACAAACTGCACATGGTTTACTGTGGTGTATTGTAATGCAAAGTCAACTGCACCCCAATGAACATCTACAGTGTGCTGCAAAACACCTGCATTATAGCAGTCTGCAACAACCAGATGCATATCATCTGTGCATTGCATTGAAATTGCAATGGAGCTTGAAATTGGGACCACAACAATACTAATAGGCAGTGGCAGCTCATCCATAAGGGGCCCCTAATCTCCATGCAGGGTGCCAAACGCATGGACTCCAATGGTTTTTTTGGAAGCACATGATTAGAGTCTGAGGCTCCAATTGGCTTCACAAAAAGGTGGGCTCGGGGTGCGGAGCACTGCATCCTGAGCCCACCCAGTTGTGCTCGCTATTGTCTTCCTGATTCTCCACCCAGCCAATGAGGAAGCAGGTTCTGAGGCCCGATTGGCCAGGGAGTCTTAGGACCCCAACCAATCAGGACCCACTTCCCGTTCAGCCAGGAGGAGAAGCCTGTCTGTTCGGCCAGGAGGAGAAGCCCCGGTTCTTCTCTTGGCTGGAGCGAGGAGCAGTAGCCCTACCCCTCCTTATCTCCGAAGGTAAGGTCACCTTCCTGCCCGTCACCCATGTGGGGGGGTGGCATCAGCGGGTGGCAGGTGGGGGCGATGCAAGTGAGGGGGGGAGGTTTTGTTTAGGGCTTCACAAATTTTCTGCAAGCCATGAGGTTGACAGGGGCTTACTGATAGAAATAATTTAGCATCTTTTCTCTATTCAGGTATTCCATCAATTTCTTCTGAGTTTCTGGTCATGGTATTGATTAAAGTGAAGGAGCTGCCTGTGGCTGCTCCACCCAGAAGATTTTTTACATGCTTTAGCATAGCTCAGTCTAATAGTATATTTAGTATTATTATTGTTAGCACTATTTGAACAAGACTTAAACTATGGTTTAATGTGTATGCTCCCCCTCCTGACAAATAGATATAGAGAAGGGAGCAGAATTTGCTGTAGAACCCATGAACACTAGATGCTCTTATGGTTTTAAGACAACTGAACAGTGCAAAGTGTTCACATAGATCATATTTAGTAAAGCTATGGTGTTGATTTACCAATAGACACAATAGACTGCACTTTGTAAAGTACAGTTGCTCCAGAGCCTAGTAAATGAGCAGAAGCTCTGCTGACTTCGAATATCCAATCATATGCAAGGAAAAAAGCTGTATTTTGTATTTTCTTTGCACACGATTGGGTAATCTTTGCAAAGTGAAGCTTTACCTCATTTACTAAGCTCTAGAGCAATTGCACTTGCAGAGTGCAACTGCACATTGCAAAGTGCACAATCTATTTGCCTTTAGTAAATCAACCCCATGTATTTATAGAAATAGTAAAGTTTATTCGTATCAAATGACTCCACTAGTTTGATAAACCAAAATATTACTGCGCACTGCTTTCCAACACTGGGGTGGATTTACTAAAGGCAAATAGGCTGTGCAAATGCCCTTTGCAAAGTGCAAAGTCTATTTACCTTTAGTAAATCAACCCCACTGTGTTCATTTGTGTATTCATTTATACCCTGACTCTGCTAAATAATTTCTTGTACTAACTAAGCCCTTACTCACTGACATAAACTACAAAATTCTAGAGATTATATTCAACAATGACCTCATTTAAGGACTGGTAAGCTGCATTAATTTACATTCATGTTTTTGAATTGAGATATTCTTTAACTACTTAACCACCAGAAGGTTTTACCACCTTTATGACCAGGGCATTTTTTGCTGTTCAGCACTGTGCTACTTTAAATTCAACACTGTACAAAAAAAAAATATTTATATCCTTTTTTCACACACATAAAGCTTTGTTTTGGTGGTATTTGATCAACACTGGGTTTTTTATTTTTTGTTATATAAGCAAAAAAATATCCAAAATTTTGAAAAAAAATACAAATATTTTCTACTTCTATTATAAAACATATCCAATAAAACCAGATTTCTTCATAAATTTAGGCCAACATGTATTCTATTACCACTTTAGTAAAACCAAACTACGTTTTTGGGGACACTATACTATTGGGGACACTAGTATAGCTCTAATCATGATCAAGATACTCATCCATACAGATGCTATACTAGCAATGGCAGTGATCAGCGACTTATAGTGTGACTGTGATAGTGTTTTGGGCAGTCTGGCGCTAACTGACAGCAGCTGGAAGGGACACTAACTGACTAACTGACACTGATGTCGCTAGTGAGACTAATACAGTGATAATACTGTACACTGACACTATGGGGTTGATTTACTAACGACAAATAGATGGTGCACTTTGCAAAGTGCAGTTGCACTCTGCAAGTGCAGTTGCTCCAGAGCTTAGTAAATAGGCAGAAGCTCTGCTGACTTCCATCATCCAATCATGTGCATGTAAAAATGCTATTGTTTTTATATTTTCCTTGCATGTGATTGGGTATTCTTTGCAAAGTGAAGCTTTACCTCATTTACTAAGCTCTGCAACTGCACTTTGCAAAGTGCACAGTCTATTTTCCTTTAGTAAATCAAACCCTATACTAATGGCACTTGCTCTGTGACAGGAGTGATAAGGAGGGTAATCAAGGGGATAACTGTGTGCATAACAAGTGTATGCAAATGTATGTGTGCTGCCTTTGTAGCTATCATTTGTCTGGAGTCTTTCCTTGCTTTCAGTTCTTAACAGTAACTGAAAGCAGGGGTTAATCCAGCCAGATCTGTGTGTGGTGTTTACTAACACACAGATCTTTGTGCTGTTAGCAACTGCTGATCAACAGGTATACAGCCAAAATGATTGCCTGTAACCTGCGGCAAACTTGTGCTGTGTCCAATGACAGCACGAGTCAGGAAGTACACTGTGACGGTGTCTGGGGCTGCCACCCGCCAGCAGTAAATGTACTGCTGGGAGTCAGCAAGAGGTTAAAGAAAAATGTTGGTTTAAATACACAGATGAAATACATATATGAGAGTTGTTTCAGCTCATTTACATACTGTAGCTCTGCCACACAGCAAAGCCTGTCTATCAGTGGATAAAACTTTCTTTGATGCAGTTCTTTCTCTGATGCAGTTTTACTTTCACTTGCAGGTCTCTTCCCCACCCCCACTCTGTGACTGCACATGGGGAAGAGAACTAGTACACAGATGAGCTCAATTGTTTCTCATTGTGCTCTCTCCTACTATCAGCATGTCCCTTGCATTACAGCACACCTGACTGAATCCTTGTGCTGATTCTCCCTCCCTCAGTCTGAGCCATGGTGCACAGTATACAGAAAGAGGCTAACTTAAAGCGGAATTCCGACAATTTTTTTTTTTTAAAGTCAGCAGCTACAAATACTGCAGCTGCTGACTTTTAAAATATGGACACTTACCTGTCCAGGGCGCCCGCGATGTCGGCACCCAAAGCTGATGTGTCCCTCGATTCTCGGGTGGAGGCGCCGCCATCTTTGGTAAGGGAATCAGGAAGTAAAGCCTTGCGGCTTCACAGCCTGGTTCCCTCCTGCGCATGTGTATGTCACTCTGCGTGATCCCACTGGTCTCTGTTGTCTTCTGGGACCTGTGTGCCTTCCAGAAGACAGCGAGGGGGGGGGGGCGGAGGAGGTGCCGGATATGGCATAGATAGCCGCGGGTACTGTGGCTATCTATGCCCGGAAGTGGTAGCAAATATCTGGATTATACAGGTATCTGCTCTCCCCTCCCCCCTGAAAGGTGCCAAATGTGACACCGGAGGGGGGAGGATTCTGAAAAGCGGAAGTTCCATTTTTGGGTGGAACTCCGCTTTAACACAATCTCAGGGACATAAACAGTATATATATATATAAAAAAAAAAACAATGCATTAATATTAACAGAGCTTCACTAATTTGTGTCATTTTTTATCTGTCTTGAGTTCAACTTTAAAATATGAGTGTGGGTTTTTAGAAAAAAAAAACATTCATACTCACCTAGGTGGATGCAACATCAGTCCAATGCTTATCTGTCCCCCACCACCTCTACACCGAGAACTTAGTGATAAAAGACTGGTTATCACTTGGTTCTCAGTCTTCAGTGGGCAAAAGCAGACCTTAGTCACCACCTTTCTGCTCTGCCCCTCCAGTGCTCACTGGATCACTAGGCTGTGGAAGGGGTGGGAGCAGCTGGCTCGGGTTCTCAGCGGCATGCTGAGAGGCTGAGCCAGCTGCTGGTCACGCATCTGAGTAACGTCAGCCGACAGTAGGCTTTAGTCTGCTGTCGGTTGAATGCGGGTCAGTGTGGTGCAGAACGAAGTGCATTCCAATGTCCCAAAAAAGCTTTAGCCCTACTTCTTTAGGGCCTCTCTCCTTTTTTTTATTTTTTTTGTAATTCTTTATTTTATTTTATAAAAATAACATCATACAAAAATAGTATACATAGCATTTTCCCAATACCCCATCCTCCCCACCTTGCACCGACCTCTAAAGGCAAATAATTCTAACTTTTATTTTCATCCAAATCTTATCCCCTATCTGATTATTGAATAATCACCTCAACATATCTCCACGTTTTTTTAAACGCTTTCCACACCTCCCATTTATCCTTTCGTTCTGTCCCTTCTCTCCGTTCCTCCAAATTATGTAGCGCACTATTTTCTCTAGTTTGTGTTTATTGCATCATGATCCCAATTCATTTCCCCATCTTGATATATGGAGTCACATCCAGTTCATCTCCAGCCGATAGTATTTTATAAATTTGCGATATATTATTTTTGAATTTTTCCCTCATGCAAAGCCGCTCCAACGGCCTGTATCTTTCTCCAAATCAAATTGGTTGTGGCAATTTCTCAACAAAATGCCTCAGCTGGATGTACCGCCATGCATCAATCGTCATTAGCTCTGTGTCTAATCGTAATTCTTGAAATGTGCTTATTCTACCACTCTTTAATATGTCTTTCAATTATGCATTTTCTTTTTTTATCCAATTTTCCCCCACTGACCTCTTCCCTGGCTCAAATAACTCATTATCCTTTAAATAAATCAGAGGGGAATTATAATCCCATTTGTTTTGTGTGTGCAACCTATCCCATATTTTCAGTGTAGTGCGTGTTAATTTGTGTGTATTCAATCCCAGTGCCCTATGTTGTGGGGGGTTCCATATTACATGACTTAAGTGTGTATTACTCATTATATTTTCAATATTAATCCACCTCTTATCATTTCTCTCTTTTGCCCATGCCACCACCCGTGAAAGTGCCACTGCATTATAATATTTTTTGAAATCCGGAGCCTCTCTTCTAATGTTATCATACACCATTGTGGCATGTGATACACATTTTAACAACTTGATACATCAAAAGATTTACCTGTCCTGCAAGCATTTCATACAGCAAGACTCCATAGGACCACCAGTCAACAGATTTTCCATAAGGCTGATATGCGATAATCTGAAAGGAATAAACATGTAGTAATAAAGAAGTGCCCCAAAATATCAAAACAACCACATACATTAATCTCTCCTCACTTTATTGTCCTTTGTTCAGTGAATATTTTCTTTTGAATCTCCAGTGAATATTTACTTGTGAGAGGCTCAACACCATTCATAACCTACTGGTTTGTGTATGTTGGGACAAAATACAAAATAAAAATGTCGGGACAAAAAAAAAAAAAAATGTAGTACATATCTGCAATACATATACATTTGCTGTTTTTTTTCACTTTAAAGACCCTGCTATTACATTTCTGCACCAGAAATGCATTTTCTTTAACTCCAGTTGTGTGCTGACAACAAACAGACAGCATTTCTTTGGTCTGAATGGTATCAGCCCTACCCATTTTCTTTTGCTAAACTACTGAATCACACTCCTTCTCACATCTACAACATGAGCACTAATTTATCTGTAGTCATAGGTGTGCGCAGCCTAATGCATTAGGGTGTGCACCCTAAGGCCTCTTTCACACTGACGATCCGTTCAGGTCTGTCAGACGCGCTGACGTCATCATTTCTATCCCACTGTGAACGGGTGAATGCAGGCCTGCCGGCTGTTATACGATACATGCTGTTTTATTCGATACTTCTATGTAAGTGTGCTACTTTTATTTATTAAATTGTTTATTCGGATTCACACTATGGAGGATGTGTCTTTCATTCCCCTGGGTTCCTCTTGCTGAGTTTTGGCTTCTATGGACGGAGAGTTACGGGTGGTCCTCCCCCTGTGCTGAGACCGATGGTGGTGTCCCCGCAGAGTGGATTTCTAACTTAAGCTTTAATAAAGCTTGCCTCTGGTAAGCGTACATCATTATAGGTGGTGGATCCTTCTCACGAGGTGTTTTGTCCATTAAGCCTTCAATCACTACTGGTGGAATCATTTATGTTAAGGACTGTTTTCAATTGAAGTCACTATCAGTCACGGATTCATCTTTTTTATCACTTTTTGAGGATTTATTTGCTTTAAAGATTTTTATATTACAGTCACAATATTCATCGATTTTTTATTAATTATTTATTTAGTCACAACGGTGTTTTGTTAATATTTGGGTTTAGAATATATTATGTTGTTTCAATCTTGACACATTATATGTGATATTTGGTTGATGGGAATCCTACTTGTTATAGATTATTTGCGATTTTATGTAATATCTCCACATTAGCGCGGTTCTGTTAATTCTTCTAAAATCAGTACTTTTTTGCTATAAAATTACTTAGAACCCCCAAACATTATATATATATATATATATTTTTTAGCAGAAATCCTAGAGAATAAAATGGAGATCGTTGCAATGTTTTATGTCACACTGTATTTTTGTGCAGCAGTCTTTCAAAAGCAATTTTTTAGGAAAAAATATGCTTCAATTAATTAAAAAAAACTAAACCATAAAGTTAGCCCAATCTTTTTTTTGTATAATGTGAAAGATGATATTACGCCGAGATCGTGATCTTTATTCTAAGCAAAAAAATTATGATTCTCATTTTATCCAGAATCGTGCAGCTCTATGGTATATTTAACAGACCAAAAGGGAACACACAAGAGAAGTTCATTTTTAGGGTTTACAAACATTTTAAGTAATCATTGTTAAAATTCAAACCACAATTCACGCTACTTTCCTGTGATGTTCCCAGGAAATAAATAGGTTAGAGCCTTGAAAATGTGCCTGTTCATTAACTGTATCTTTTCTTGGGTGTAGGATGGTAGAGAGTTAGTGTTATGCATGTTTTTAATATGGCATAAATTGCCACAATTTTCAATCTTTGATAGATTCTGCATGGTGCAGAAGATCAATTCAAGATAAGTATTTATTGTCAAAGCAGATCAGGTGCAAAGCTTTGCCAATTAGGGCACAAAGCACTGTCATAGACTTAATTGAACAAAGTGATGACTTTATCTATTCACGACTCAGTGCTCATAGTCCCACCCCACACTATAAAAGGTTCCTTCCCAAAGTAAGCTTTTGCAGTGTGTTGTTGGAGTGGAGATAGATAGAGCAGGGCTCAGTTTGCTACTAGCGAGTTAGTGTGTTCACTTATTGTGAGTGATAGAGTGTTAGAATAATGTGTCAGTATAGTGCGAGTATAGTGTAGTGTGTCAGTATAGTGTGAGTATAGTGTAGTGCAGTGGTTGTCAACCCTGTCCTCAAGTACCACCAACAGGCTATGTTTGAAAGTTTTTGTTTATCTTGCACAGGCGCTTTAAATCAGAGTAAATGACTTAGTATTTTGGACAGCTATTTTATCTAAGAGAAATTCCCAAAACATAGCCTGTTGGGGGTACGTAAGGACAGGGTTGAGAACCACTGGTGTAGTGTGTCAGTATAGTGTGCGTATAGTGTAGTGTCAGTGTAGTGTGTTAGTGTAGTGCAGGGTTTAACACAGCATTACATAACATTTACTGCTGTATACAGTGCTGTATACCATTTTTTTTGGGGGGGGGGTTGACTTTTTTTTGTCCCCTGCCTGCCCCCCTTTTTAAAATTGTCAGCCGCAGTTTTTCTGACTGCGACGCTAGTGTTCCCCCATTTTTTTTATAGTTTATACATTTCTGTCAGTGTCAGTGAAAAAAAATACACTCCCTGCCAACCACATGCCAGCTTCTAAATTCCAGCTTGTCCAAATAAAGAAATCTTGCAGGGAAAATCAATTTAAATGTTATTTTTTTTTCTTTATAAATGTCAGTTTAGCTGCAGCAGGTTCTATACATGGTACAGATGCACCACTTTACTGGCAGACTAAGGAAACCCCAGGCACTATATTTTTTCACTGTAAGCATTATTAAAATCACTGCACTTTTAAAAACAATCTTTTTTAAACATTTTTTTTTTTTGCATCGGTACATGTCCCCCAGGGCACTGCCTGGGCCCCCATACCCTTTTTATGGCCAATAACTTGCATCTACGCTTTAAAATGGGGATTTTTGATTTTTCAAGTTCGTGTCCCATAGACTTTAATAGGGTTTGCGGTTCGGCTCCGAACTTTTGTGATGTTTTTTAGCACATCAATTTCTTTTTTGTAAATACCTGGTTGATCTGTCCATTTCCATTCACTTTTTCATTGTCAGTGGCAGCGCCATCACAGCCAATCCTCTGACTGCTGCATGCATTGGCACTCTTAGTACACTGACTCTGCTTTCTGCCTTTAAGGAAACAGATGATTTCCTTATTTCTCCTCTTGAAGACACCCCATGCAATGCTTTTCATCACTTGTGGGACGGCTTCAGTTGTCGGAGTGACATTAGCTCCCTCTCCCTCCTAATGGAGTATCCTTACCCCTGCTAGCCACTCCACCTGAACACAGAAAGTCACTCACTTGTCACACGTGTCACTCAGAGAACACTGCATTTTTTCAATGAATGTAAAATGAGAGGTGGAGATCTGGTGTCACTGCTCCAGCTCTTTGCCTCACCCAATCAGAGAATGCCTTGCATTGAGTGAGAAAATGCGAAGCATTCCCTGAATGGCACCCATGCCAAGCTAACTCCTGTCTTCACAATGCAGCAGGGCAGCTGCACGGCAGAGAACTCAGAAGCTAGTGTGGAACTAAGCATCAGGAGTGCCTACTACAGTGATTTCCAGCTCAACAGGGATGCCACATGTATGACGCATACATACTTACATTGGTCCAAATGAGTTTTAAGCTTTAGATATTGAGCTTTGTAAACCACAAGCTTATTTATCAACAAAAAATAGACATATACACAAGTGAAAATTAGTCTGGAGCGTTACCTTCTGACTTGAAAGGTAAGTAAGAAACATTCAAGTGCAATATTTCAAAGTTACTTTATTAAAAAATATATATTTTTTTGTAAAATGATCATATTTTAGTCCTCAATATGATACAGTAAACATTAACAAAGTAAACATACTGTATATGTGGATAGATAGATAGATAGATAGATAGATAGATAGATAGATAGATAGATAGATAGATAGATAGATAGATAGATATAGCTATATACAGGCATACCCCACTTTTAAGTACACAAAGGGGTTTATTTACTAAAGCTGAAAAGTGCAAAATCAGGCTCACTTCTGCATAGAAACCAATGAGCTTCTAACCCCAGCTTGTTCAAATAAGCTTTGGTAATAAAACCTGGAAGCTCATTGGTTTCTATGCAGAAGTGAGTCTAATTTTGCACTTTCCAGCTTTAGTAAATAAACCCCATTGTGTACTTAAAAGCGGGGTATGCCTTTATTGTAAAGGAAATTTGTAAGTTCTGTATATAATTGTATTCTATTTTGTATGTATTGCACACTGCCCTCACTGTGCACATGGCACTAATAGTGTTTTCATTACATGTTTGCATTCTTTCGAGTCCTGATTAGAATTAGTCTGCCTATGTTACGCCCCTTGTTACCATAAACGTACAATTGTAATTTTAATGTGATACCTACGTAATCATTTGTATAAAAACCTTCAATTGCGTCATAATAAAGCAGAACAGTTATTTGGAAAGATGCGGAGTGTATCTTTTGTGTCTGTTCCCTACTGCAGTAGTTATTATCAATTTAGAACCACTAATCAATATGAGGATAGGCGTTGCCTATCTATAAATTTCCATGTTAATATCTAGCTATATCTATAGATATATATATCTACATATATATACACAGTATATATATATATATATATATATTTATGGTCGGAGCCCTATGTCCGATATGGACATAGATAACACTTAATAATAAAGATAAGACTTACCATCGGAAATAGACCTGGAAGTGTGGACTTACCATATGAAATGGACCTGAAAGTGTGCCTTGGTCTAATGGCCGGTATGCCAAAATAAGGGGGCATACCCTGGTTTTAAGAAATGATTATTCTGTAGAGAGAAATGAGATGAAATGAATGAAATGAAATGAATGCCTTGAAATGGGGATGGGAGGGTGGGTATCGCGCACAGGAAACCGACAAGCACCACAGGTGAGCGGGCTGCTTAAATACCCACCGGGCTCCTCCCATAAATTCAGGCCACCATACTGGCCTTCCTACTTATGGTCGGAGCCCTATGTCCGATATGGACATAGATAACACTTAATAATAAAGATAAGACTTACCATCGGAAATAGACCTGGAAGTGTGGACTTACCATATGAAATGGACCTGAAAGTGTGCCTTGGTCTAATGGCCGGTATGCCAAAATAAGGGGGCAAAAACATTCAGGTAGGGATATAATATATAATTGGTTTTCAGGTATTCATTGAGCCAATTTGGAGAATGCCTGTGCCATCTCTACTTGAGGATTGGGTATATACCGGGCGACGCAGGCTGATTTCCATCTGCCTAGTCTTTTGATGATGTGGTCTGGAACCCCCTGGCGGGTTGCTGCGGAGGCTGCTCCGATGCGGAAGGAGTGTCCGGAGTACTGACTGGGTTTAAGGTGAAGATTGCGGAGAAGTATCCTTATGTGTTATACAAAGTGACATGCGTTTAAGGGTTTAACTGGGAATGGTAGAAGAGGACTGGTGTCCGATTGTTCAGGCAGGAGTGAGAGGAGACGGTTAAGTACGGT
Organism: Aquarana catesbeiana; assembly: GCF_042186555.1. NCBI lineage: Eukaryota > Metazoa > Chordata > Amphibia > Anura > Ranidae > Aquarana > Aquarana catesbeiana. Next base: position 143,763,825 of record NC_133333.1, read on the forward strand.
GACTGGACACCAGCTGTTATTGGTTCTGTAGAGGTGAAATGTCCACTCCAGAGCCTGTTTCCTGGGTTTAAGAAACCTCGAGGTGAAGGATGAAATGGTCTTGGTGGCGAAGCAAGTGCCGTCTGCGTAATACTTGGTCTGTGGGGTGGTTATAGGTGAACCCGTAGTAAGCCAACTATATGGCTGCTTGTAGGACCGTGCTGGGCAGGAGACCGAATGGCGAAGTAGCCAGAATAGTCGACATATCCCTGAAGATGGGCCCCGTAATGGGTAAGCGCTTAGTACTAATCACTGGTTGTTGTTTCTGGATGCCCCTTAGGATGGCTCGTATAGCGTGTGATGAGAACAGTGAAGATTTTGTGGGGTCTTCCAGGGTCACGAAATGTTGTATGCCGGCTAGGTATAGCCGAATGGTATTGTAAGATAAGGTCAGCTGAGTGTGGCAGTATGAAATGCAGGCCAATACCTGTTTGACATCTATTGGTCCTTTACGGCAGGATGTGAGAAATTTATTGAACGCCTTTCAAGCTGTCTGGTAGGCTTTGAGTGTGTTATGAGAGAGTGAGTGATTGATGAGCTGCGTTGCTCCTTGTAAATGTTAAACTAGTCCAGGGTCAGTTGTGACCAGGCAGGGATAGGGGCCGACACTGGATCGGCTCCGGGAACCTGTTTGGAAAGGAGGTGTAGTTAGAACGTGACAGTGCGTCAGCAGCTAATTGTGTCTGCCTGGAATAAATGCACAGTGTATGTTAAACTGATGCTGTAAGAACAGTTGTACCAATCTGCGCAGGAAGGACATGACTGCTGGGGAATTGGACCTGCCTTTGTTGATGTCTGCCGTGGCCTGATTGTCGGTGGTGAAGATTACGGTTTGCCCTGTCCAATGGTGACCCCAGAGTTGTGCAGCTGCCACCATGGGGTAGAGTTCGAGGAGGGAAGATGTTTTGAATAAGCCGGGTATCAACAGTATCTGTTGAGGCCAGGGTCCTGAAAACCAATGAAGGCCAAAAATTGCAGCGAAACCTGTGGTGGCTGCAGCGTCTGTCACCACCTGGGGTGACAGGGCTGAAACCATGGGTATAATTAGGGATATGCCATTCCGGGAGGACGGAATTCGTCCCACATAGATAGGTCCGCTATTGCTGCGGAGTCTAGATTTAAGATCTGACCGGGGTCTTGTGTTTCTGGCAGGAATCTCAGCAGGCGTGACACGAAGGTGCGGCCTTGTGGAATAATTCGTATGGCGAAATTCAGCATTGCCAGGAGAGATTGCAACTGCTTCTTGGTACACCCCTTGGTGTGGGTGAATTTGTGAAGGACCGCCTTAATGCGGGTTAGTTTGTCGAGGGGGAGACTGGCTTGCATAGCGCAGGTGTCTAAGTTGGCCCCCGAGAAAGGTGATGTTATGTGCTGGCCTTCTACTTTGTGCTTGGTGATGGGAAGATTGGGTTTTCCGAATATCGCTCTGAGTTTGTCGAGGTCTCCTGGGGGCTTGCTGGGAGGTTCCATTAGTAGGAAGTCGTCCAGGTAATGGATGACTTTTGTCACTGAGCCTTGTGTAACAGTATCCAAGCAAGAGACTGAGCGAATGTGTCGAAGAGCCAAGGGCTGCTCTTCGAACCGAACGTCAGTTTTGTGGCCAAATAATATGCCTCCTTCCACTTGATGCCATGCCAGCACCAAAGGGATGGATGGATAGGCAGGAGCTTAAAGGCATCCAAGATGTCGGTTTTGGAAAGCCAGGCACCTGTACCTGCTTTGATGACTGCTTGTATCGGCATGTCTACGGAGGAATATTTTAGGGAGAATTCTTCGGAGGGAATCAGGGAATTGAGACTGGGGATGTGGGAAGAATGAGGCGCAGACAGGCGGTACCCCAAACGTAATTTATTTGTGAATTTGCCCTTGACGAGCCCCAAATAGGGCTGACTCTCCAAGTGCTGAAAGGGGGCTGAGTGAAAGGCCTATAACGTACTCTCGGTCTAGTTCTGTTTGTAAGAGCCGATCTATGGTTTGTTCGTCGATGGCTGCTGAACGAATATTCCCACATTCGTACGTACTGTGAGGTAGTGAAATGAGGCCTGTGTGAAAGCCGACAGAGGGGCCGTGAAGTCTTCGCTGCCGGCCTGTGACATGATTTGATCTGATGAGAATATCCTGTTTTTGAGCTCGTATATTTTTTTTTTTTTTTTTTTTTGTGAGAACGAAATGATTCGAAATGTTTGCCTTGATGTTTGAAATGACTGAACTGCATGACAAAGGTCCGGCCTGGCCGTGTCGTGACTGATGCGACCGTGAACCGGGCCCTGGAGCATGCACTGAAACGAGGCAACAGAAGAAACATTGGTGCACACCGGGACGGATCGGTGCTTGTTTGATGCATCTGGATTCGAATCGGAGCGCAGCATGAAATGAAATGAGAGAAATGTTTACCTTGACCGAGGCTTGAATTGGTTGTGCCGTGTTTTGCGACTGGCAACCGACCGAGCTCTGGTATAGGTATGGATTTTTTTTTTTTTTTTTTTTTTTTTGAGGAAAATGAAAAGGTGACAATTCGTGAAGGGATTGCTAAGTAACTTGAAGCAATGATTTGTATGATGCTTGCAATCTTGTGACAATGAAATGATTCGAAATGTTTGCTTTGATTGTGAAATGAATGAACTGCATGACAGAGGTGCGGCCTGGACGTGTCACGATTTGTTCGACCGTGAACCGGGCTCTGGAGCATGTATTGAAATGGGGCAACTGAAAATATTGGTGCTCCTGGGACGAATCGGTGCTTGTTTGATGCATCTGGATTCGAATAGGAGTGCAGTATTAAATGACATGAGAGAAATTATCGTTTTGACCGCGGCTCGAATTGGTTGTGCCGTGTTAGCGACTGGCAACTAAGCGAGCTCTGGTATAGGTATGAAATGCGATCGGAACCAGTGATGCATGCCGTGACGAATCGGTGCACCTCAGATGCGACTGGTTTCGAAACGGTGATGCGTTGTGGGAGTGAAATGGTAGAAATTGCATGACAGAGATGTGGATCAATCCCCCGATGTCTGCGATTAGCTATGATCTGGACTCTGGAGCATGTGTCAGAAATGTGGCCAATCCTGGGCACGCCGAGACGAATCGGTGCATTTTCATGCGACTGATTTCATGTCGGAATGTGACACGTGGAAATGAAATGATAACCATGACAGAGGTACAAATGACTGATAACGTAACTCTGGAGCATGTATAGAAATGAGGCCAATCCTGGGGCACGCCGAGACGAATCGGTGCATTTCATGCGACTGAATTCATGTCGGAACGTGATACGTGGAAATGAAATGATAACCATGACAGAGGTACGAATGACTGATAAAACGTAACTCTGGAGCATGTATAGAAATGAGGCCAGTCCTGGGGCACGCCGAGACGAATCGGTGCATTTCATGCGACTGAATTCATGTCGGAACGTGATACATGGAAATGAAATGATAACCATGACAGAGGTACGAATGACTGATAAAACGTAACTCTGGAGCATGTATAGAAATGAGGCCAATCCTGGGGCACGCCGAGACGAATCGGTGCATTTTTCATGCGACTGAATTCATGTCGGGACGTGATACATGGAAATGAAATGATAACCATGACAGAGGTACGAATGACTGATAAAACGTAACTCTGGAGCATGTATAGAAATGAGGCCAATCCTGGGGCACGCCGAGATGAATCGGTGCATTTCATGCGACTGAATTCATGTCGGAACGTGATACATGGAAATGAAATGATAACCATGACAGAGGTACGAATGACTGATAAAAACGTAACTCTGGAGCATGTATAGAAATGAGGCCAATCCTGGGGCACGCCGAGATGAATCAGTGCATTTCATGCGACTGAATTCATGTCGGAACGTGATAGATGGAAATGAAATGATAACCATGACAGAGGTACGAATGACTGATAAAACGTAACTCTGGAGCATGTATAGAAATGAGGCCAATCCTGGGGCACGCCGAGATGAATCGGTGCATTTTTCATGCGACTGAATTCATGTCGGGACGTGATACATGGAAATGAAATGATAACCATGACAGAGGTACAATTGACTGACAATAACGTAACTCTGGAGCATGTATAGAAATGAGGCCGTAATAACTGGGGCACACCGGAACGAATCGGCGCATCTTTGGTGCGACTGGATTCGAATCGGAGCGCGGTAGGTGACTGAAATGAGAAATGATTTGAAAATGTCAGAAATGAGTTCAGAAATGTTTTCAGAAATGAGAAATGATTTGAAATGTCCGAAATGAGTTTAGAAATGTCTCAGAAATGAGAAATGATTGGTATCGAACTAACTTGATTTGATCTTTTACAAAATTGCGACTGGCTATGGCTGTCTACTGATACCGACATGCTAGAAATGAAGCGACGTCAGCGTCGCTGTGCTATCGAATTTGTAACATATCGAAAGTACGAGCGATATACATTGCAGTTTGTGAAATGCGGGTGAAACGAAATTTGAACTCACGGTTTAGTGACATGATATGAAAAACGAAAAGTCCGACGGGACCCTACCTGCGACAGCCAAGCCAGACGCGTGGTACGAACGATACGGATCGGTAAACACTGACACTCTCGAGCACGAAATAGCAAATGCGGGAACTTCGCGAGACAACGATTTACGGACGTTTGGTATTCGGATAGTCGGCCTAGTGACGTAACGTATCGCGCACAGGAAACCGACAAGCACCACAGGTGAGCGGGCTGCTTAAATACCCACCGGGCTCCTCCCATAAATTCAGGCCACCATACTGGCCTTCCTACATATATATATATATATATATATATATATATATATATATATACCATTATACCATTTAAAATCACAGCAAATACTTAGATTTAGTTATTATTAATTATTATTTTAATTTAAATTATTGTTTAAATTACGAAGGTCCTCGTGTTACAGGTTAATGAGAGTATTGTGGAGAAAAGGTGCACTACCTCTGGAGCGATGTAGTCTGGAGTTCCACAGAAGGTGCGAGTAGTAGATCCGCTAAAAATGTTCTCTTTACACATTCCAAAGTCAGTGATTTTAATGTGTCCCTCAGCATCCAGCATAACATTGTCCAGCTTCAGGTCCCTGTGTACAGAAAGGCAGTATCAGCAAGACGAGAACAGAGGACTAGTATACTATAACTATTCTGTACTAACAGAACACAGAAGAGCAGTGTGTCATGGATCTGTAAAAAAACACATAGCAACTAGGGATGAGCTCGATGTTCGGCTTGAACATAAGTTCATCTCGAACATCAGGTGTTCGCTTGTTCGACGAACAGCGAACATTTTGGGGCATTCGTGGAAAATTTGAGTGCCGCTGAACGCCCCATAATGCACTGTGAGATTGCAGGGCATTGCTGTATGATGATTGGCCAAAGCATGAACCTGACCTGCATGCTTTGGCCAATCACAGCGCGCTCTGTGGAGAGAGCCATAATTGGCCAAAGGCAGGGTACTTTGCGTTCAGTTTAGCCTATATCTACAGTGCATTCTGTGGTGTACTGTTTCTAATACACTTCAGGTGGTGTACACAGTATCTAATACAGTGTGTACAGTTTCTACTACATTTCTGGTGGTGTACACAGTATACAATACAGTGCAGCCGTTGTACAGTTTCTAATACAGTGCAGGCAGTGTACACAGCATCTAATACAGTGTGTACATTTTCTAATACACTCCTGGTGGCACCCCGTGGTGTACTGTTTCTACTGCATTCAGTGTAGCCTGTATATACAGTGCATTCAGTGGTGTATACTTTCTAATACACTTCAGGCGGTGTACACAGTATCTAATACAGTGTGTACAGTTTCTACTACACTTCTGGTGGTATACACAGTATACAATACAGTGCAGCCATTGTACAGTTTCTAATACAGTGCAGGCAGTGTACACAGCATCTAATACAGTGTGTACAGTTTCTAATACACTTCTAGTGGTGTACACAGTATACAATACAGTGCAGCCCTTGTACAGTTTCTAATACAGTGCAGGTGGTGTACACAGTAGGGATGGGCTGTCTGTTCGGGTGAACATGAGTTCGATTCGAACACTGGCTGTTCGCCCGATCGCCAAATAACGAAGAATTTGGGGTGTTCGCGGCAAATTCGAAAGCCGCGGAACACCCTTTAAAAGTCTATAGGAGAAATCAAAAGTGCTAATTTTAAAGGTTAATATGCAAGCCATTGTCATAAAAAGTGTTTGGGGACTTCGGTCCTGCCCCAGGGAACATGTATCAATGCAAAAAAAAGTTTTAAAAACGTCCGTTTTCTCGGAAGCAGTGATTTTAATAATGCTTAAAGTGAAACAATAAATGTGAAATATTCCTTTAAATTTCGTACCTGGGGGGTGTCTATAGTATGCCTGTAAAGTGGCACATGTTTCCCGTGTTTACAACAGCAAAATGACATTTGTAAAGGAAAAGAAAGTAATTTAAAAGTACTAGCGTTAGTTCCGGCAGCTATAGTGAATTGACAGGTCTCTGCAATACTCATAAAAGTCATTGAGAAAAACAGTGCATTACCAGGCCCTTTGGGTCTGGTATGAATATTAAGGAGAACCCCAAACCAAAAATTAAAAAAAAAATGCGTGGGGTCCCCCCAAATTCCATACCAGGCCCTTCAGGTATGGTATGGATATTAAGGGGAACCCCGTGCCAAAATAAAAAAAAAATGGCGTGGGGGTTCCCCTCAAAATCCACACCAGACCTGATTTTAAGGGGAACCCCGTGCCAAAATTTTTTTTAAAAATGGCGTTGAGTCCCCCTAAAAATCCATACCAGACCCTTATCCGAGCACGCAACCTGGCAGGCCACTGGAAAAGAGGGGGGGGGACGAGAGAGCGCCCCCCTTCCTGAACCGTGCCAGGCCAAATGCCCTCAACATGGGGAGGATATCCCCATGTTGATGGGGACAAGGTCCTCATCCCCACAACCCTTGCCTGGTGGTTGTGGGGGTCTGCGAGCGGGGGGGCTTATCGGAATCTGGAAGCCCCCTTTAACAAGGGGACCCCCAGATCCCACCCCCCCTGTGTGAAATGGTAATGGGGTACAAATGTACCCCTACCATTTCACAAAAAAGTGTCAAAAATGTTAAAAAAGACAAGAGACGTTTTTTGACAATTCCTTTATTAATGTTTTCTTCTTTCCCCGCTTCTTCTTCCATCTTCTTCTGGTCTTCATTCAGTTTTCTTCCTCCATCTTGTTCTTCCCCCCGCTTCTTCCTCTTCTTCCTCCCATCCTATGTTTCTTCCTTTGGTCTTCTCGTCCGCATCTTCCTCCAGCTTCTTCCTCCCCGCTTCGTTCTTTGGACAATCTGCATCCATGGGAGGTTCCAGTTGTGACACTTCTGTTCTTCTGACAGTTCTTATATAACTGAGGGTGGGAACACCCGGTGACCCCGCCCCCCTCTGATGCACGGGGACTTCACAGGGACTTCCTTATGGCTTTTCCCATGATGTCAGAGGGGGGTGGGGTCACTCGGTTATGTAACTCAGTTATATAAGAACTGTCAGAAGAACAGAAGCGTCACACAGTGGGAACCTCCCATGGATGCGGATCGTCCGAAGAATGAAGCGTAACCGGGTGACCCCTCTGACACCAAGGGGAAAACTATAGGGAAGTCCCTGTGAAGTCCCTGTGCGTCAGAGGGGGGCGGAGTCACCAGGTGGCCCCGCGCTCAGTTATATAAGAACTGTCAGAAGAACAGAAGCGTCACACAGCGGGAACCTCCCATGGATGTGGATCGTCCGAAGAACGAAGCGGGAAGAAGAAACCGGAGGAAGATGCGGACGAGAAGGCCGAAGTAAGAAGCAGAGAATCGGAGGAAGAAGAGGAAGAAGTGGGGGAAGAACAAGATGGAGGAAGAAAACCGAATGAAGACCAGAAGATGGAAGAAGAAGCGGGGAAAAAGAACATTAATAAAGGAATTGTCAAAAACCGTCTCTTGTCTTTTTTTAACATTTTTGACACTTTTTCTGTGAAATGGTAGAGGTACATTTGTACCCCATTATCATTTCACACAAGGGGGCTGGGATCTGGGGGTCCCCTTGTTAAAGGGGGCTTCCAGATTCTGATAAGCCCCCTGCCCGCATACCCCCACAACCACCGGGCAAGGGTTGTGGGGATGAGGCCCTTGTCCCCATCAACATGTTGAGGGCATGTGGCCTGGTATGGTTCAGGAGGGGGGCGCTCTCTCCTCCCCCCCTGTTTTCCTGCGGCCTGCCAGGTTGCGTGCTCGGATAAGGGTCTGGTATGGATTTTGAGGGGGACCCCCACGCCATTTAAAAAAAAAAAATTGGCGTGGGTTTCCCCTTAATATCCATACCAGACCTGAAGGGCCTGGTATGGAATTTGGGGGGACCCCCACACATTTTTTTTTTTAATTTTTGTTCGGCGTTCCCCTTAATATTCATACCAGACCCAAAGGACCCGGTAATGCACTGGGGGGGAACCCCAGGCCATTTTTTTCAATTACTTTTATGAGTATTGCAGAGACCCGACAATTCATTATAGCTGCCGGCGCTACCGCTAGTACTTTTAAATGACTTTTTATTCCTTTAGAAATGTCATTTTGCTCTCGGACAGTTGTAAACACAGGAAACATGCGCCACTTTACAGGCACACTATAGACACACCCCAGGTACGAAATTTAAAGGAATATTTCACTTTTATTGTTTCACTTTAAGCATTATTAAAATCACTGCTCCCGAAAAAACGGCCATTTTTAAAACTTTTTTTTGCATTGATACATGTCCCCTGGGGCAGGACCCAGGTCCCCAAACCCTTTTTATGATAATAACTTGCATATTAACCCTTTAAATTAGCACTTTTGATTTTTCACATTCGTGTCCCATAGACTTTAACGGTGTTCGCGCATTCGAACAAATTTTTTGCCTGTTCGCATGTTCTGCTGCGAACTGAACAGGGGGATGTTCGGCCCATCCCTAGTACATAGTATCTAATACAATTTGTACAGTTTCTGCTATACTTCTGCTGGTGTACACAGTATACAATACAGTGCAGCCGTTGTACAGTTGCTAATACAGTGCAGGCGGTGTACACAGTATCTAATACAGTGTGTACAGTTTCTACTACACTTCTGGTGGTGTACACAGTATATATTACAGTGCAGCCATTGTAAAGTGGCTAATATAGTGCAGGAGGTGTACACAGTATCTAATACAGTGTGTACAGTTTCTACTACACTTCTGTTGGTGTACACAGTATACAATACAGTGCAGCCGTTGTACAGTTGCTAATACAGTACAGGCGGTGTACACAGTATCTAATACGGTGTGTACAGTTTCTACTACACTTCTGGTGGTGTACACAGTATACATTACAGTGCAGCCATTGTAAAGTGGCTAATACAGTGCATGAGGTGTACACAGTATCTAATACAGTGTGTACAGTTTCTACTACACTTCTGGTGGTGTGCACAGTATACAATACAGTGCAGCTGTTGTACACTTTCTAATACACTTCAGGCGGTGTTCACAGTATCTAATACAGTGCAGTGTGGTGTTGCAAAACAAAAAATACATTATGTCCGGAAGGCCACCAAGGAGAGGCAGACGCTCACAGGCCACTAAAAGAGGGCAAGCAGCCTCTGTGTCTACAGTCAACAGTGGTGGTTGTGGACATGGTGCATCCTCTGCAGGTGGGTGGGGGGGGCACGCTTGTCCTTTTTTGCTGCTGCTGGCCGTGTTATTAGCCACAACATGCAGAAGAGTTGGTAAAGTGGATAATGAAGCCAACCTCATCCTCCTCATGCTCTGTCACCCAGGCTCAGAGTAGTTTGCCTTCCAACGCAGCTGCCAAAGCAGCCTATTCCACCGGCTCCTTGTCCACAGTCACTCCTTCTGTAGACCCACCATCATGCACAGAGGAATCCCCAGAATTATTCCACCACAGTGTCGGTTATATGCTGCTGGAGGATGCACAGTGATTTGAAGGCTCCGATGGTTCGCAGGTTAAGGAAGGGAGTAATGTGAGCCTAGAGAAAGGGGGTAGCACTGAAGAACAAAAAACTGGCAGTCATGTTCCCCCAGCATACTGCCAAGTTTGCTCCAGTGACGGGGAGGGAGGGGATGATGAGGTCACTGACTGTACTTGGGTGCCTGAGAGAAGAGAGGAGGAAAATGAGGAGGGGGAGGAGGCACAACTCCAATGAGGCAGGATGTCCTCTAGGGGGCAGCTTAAGGGCAGCCACCCTATTGCATCACACCACAGAGCTCCGCAGGTGCAGGGCGCTGCTGACTCCCCACTGAATTTTAAAAGTTCCTTGGTGTGGACCTTTTTCGACACATGTGCAGAAGATCACACCATTGCTGTTTGCAACCTATGTCTGAAGCGGATCAAGCGTGGGCAGAACTGCAGCCGCTTGGGCAGACATACAACAACCTGCCATGCAGTCCTTTGGCAACAGCACTTGAAAGACCCACATCAAACAAAAAGGCGGACTTCTCCTTGCTCCTCATCTGGGATCTCCAACCCTACTATACCTTCAGTCCTCTCAAAAACCTGCACTGAGAGGAATGAAGGCGTAGCAATAGGTGTCCCAAGTACTTGCAGCCAATCTGCTAGCAGTACACCACCAATTGATTTTAGCAGGCAAATTTCCCTACCCCAGTTGCTGAACCATAAAAAGAAATGCGGTCCCAGCTATCCACATGCTCAGCGTCTAAATGCTAGCTTGGCCAAATTGCTAGCACTGCAACTGATGCCTTTTCAGCTGGTAGACTCTGCCCCCTTTTGTGAATTTTTTAAATGTGCTGTACCTCAGTGGCAAGTTCCAAAATGCCATTTCTTTTCATGGAATGCCATTCCGGCTCTCTACCGGCATGTGGAAGGCAATGTTTTGACTTTGTTGGACAGGGTGGTCAGCAGTAAGGTGCATATTACCGCTATCTCATAGTCCAGCAGGCATGGGCAGGGATGTTACCTTTCCTTCACGGCGCACTGGGTAACTCTGCTGGCAGCTTGGTTCCACCACTATGCTTCCAAAATGCTAGTGGTGATTCTGCCACAGCTCTCTCCTCCACCCCCTCCTCTTCTTCTTCCTCTATGGCCTCTTCTGCAGATTTGTCCTCTAAACCAGTAAGCGTTCAAGGGGCTACGCAAGCAGTGAGGCTAAAAGATGCCATGCAATGCTTGAGTTGCCTAGGGGACAGGAGCCACACTGGGGCAAAGATTCTGTCAGCTCTGCAGGGGCAGGCTCAGTGGTGGTTGATGCCATGCCAGCTTCAGCCAGGAATGGTTGTATGCGACAATGGCACCAACCTTCTCTCCGCCCTCCGACAGGGACACTTGACCCATGTTCCATGTTTGGCACACGTCCTGAATTTGGTGGTGCAGCGGTTCTTGACCAGGTACCCAGGCTTACAAGATCTCCTGAGGCAGGCCAGAAAAGTCTGTGGTCATTTCCGCCAGTCATACAATGCCAGTGCTCGGATGGCTGACATTCAAAGGAAATGCAACCTGCCCACCACCTGCCTCATTTGTGACATGCCCACCAGGTGGAACTCAATGTTGGCAATGCTGCAGTGGCTGCACACACAGCAGAGGGCCATAAATGAGTACCTGTGCGAGTATGGCACCAGGACAGGGTCAGAGGAGCTTGGCTTCTTTATGCCACACCAGTGGCTACTGATCAAGGATGCATGCACTGTCCTGTCACCGTTTGAGGAGGCCACAAGGATAGTGATCAGTAACAATGCATGCATTAGTGACACTGTCCCTCTAGTCTTCCTGCTGGAGCACACGCTTCGTGGAATCATGGACAGGGAACTTGAGGCAGAACAGCGGGAGGAAAAGGAGGACTTCCTGTTCTCTCAAGGCCCCTTTATCCAGATAGCATTCCTATGGGCCCGCTAAACACACAGGAAGAAGAGGAGGAGGATTGTGTCAGCATGGATGTAGAGGATAACACTCAGCAGCAGTCTTCAAGGGATGGTTTTCAATCCCCAGAAACCAAAGGAGTTGTATGTGGCTGGGAGGAGGTAATAATAATAATCCTAATATAATATGATCCTTAGTGACCCAGAGCACTCAGAATCGAATGTCTCTGCAAACTTACGCTGCATTGCCTCCCTGATTCTGCAAAGCCTACGAAAGGACCCTAGGATTCATGGCATCAAGGAGAGGGATCATTACTGGCTGGCAACCCTTCTTGATCCACGTTACAAGGGTAAGGTTGCAGAACTCTTCACAGAGGAAGTAGAGGATTAAACATCTTCAGGAGGCCTTGAAGAAAGGTTTGTGCAATGCATTTCCAGACCCTGGGAGGTTACCATTTCCTGGTGCTGGACAACATGTTGCTGAGGCTTCGTTCAGTCAGAGGAAGAGCGGTGGAGAAGGTGGCCGGCTGACCGATGCCTTTAAACAATTTTTCAGTCCTCAGCACCAAGGTCTTATCAGTTCAAGCAACCATCACCAGTGTCTGCATTATATGGTGCAGGAATATCTAGGGCAAGAGCAGACTTGGAGACCTTTCCAACAGAGCATCCACTGGGTTACTGGGTCTTGAGGATGGACCACTGGCCAGAACTTTCTCAATATGCAATTGAGCTACTGGCCTGTCCTGCATCCAGTGTGCTTTCTAAACGCACATTCAGTGCTGCTGGAGGGTTTGTAACGTATCAAAGAGTGCAACTGTCCACAGACTCCATTGATAGGCTCACATTCATAAAAATGAATCAGTCTTGGATCAGCAGCTATCAAGCACCCGATGCTGATGAAACTGATTGAATTTGCTATGAATCTGGGATCCCTTGAAGACTGCCTATGCTGACTATCTTATTCCTCCTCAATCTTTATGATGCTAGCTTTCAACAATATTTTTGGTTTAGGGCACCACCACCCAAGGCCCAATTTTTCTGTCCCTGTTTAACAGGGGCATGTAATTACAAATTTTGATCTAATATTTCACAGCAGGACCCGTTCCTGCGCCCAACAAGAGTATCTGTGAGGGGTTACAGTGTTGTGACAAAACCTCCACCACCCAAGGCCCAATTTTTCTGCCCCTGTTTAACATGTAATTAAACTTTTTGATACAATATTTCAATGCAGGGCCCGTTCCTGTGCCCAAAGAGCGTAACTGTGAGGGCTTACAGTGTTGAACACCTAAGGACCAGTTTTTCTGCAGAGTATATAGGGCAGGCTGTATAGTATATATACTGCTGTTCACAGTATATAGTGCCTGGGGGCCCCCCACGCCATTTAAAAAAAAAAATGGTTTTCAGGGTTCCCCTTAATATCCATACTAGACCTGAAGGGCCTGGTATGGATTTTGGGGGGACATCCATGCCATTTTTTTGGGTGTTTTTGGTATTTTTATCTATATTGCCAGGAGACACCCATAGTGGGAGGTTCTTTCCGCGCCACAGACGGACCCATGGTGACGCCCAGGGGGCTTGCTGTGGCAACGATACACTATAAATTAGTTTATAGAGATTGGCCCACCCATCTACTGAGGAATGCCCTTGATTGGCTGATACACGTCTAGAAGGGAGGAGCCGATAGTGGGACGTTTAGCCAGGCACTGTGAGTGTGTACACGGTGGCGCTACTTTGGAGGTTTTATATGTGATTTTAAATGTTTTATCTTGTAAGTGCATCCTTTTTTTGGGGGGCTTTTGAATAAATTTGTATACGGAGAACACTATGGTCTCTGTTGGTAGGTGATTTGTTTCCGTGGATGCGGTTGTGCTGAGTTGCCATTAGAAAGGAACAAGCAGATCATGAAGGATTCTTCTAAACATAAGTTTTAACTCATCTGGGAGATGAGCGTGCATTTGTACTGATGGTGGTGTGCACTCCTTTTGAGGACGAATAATCACTGTGGTGGAAGTGTGTGGAAACACTGATCATAAGAAGAGTTTTTGTTTTTTTGTGGACTATTTATCACAGATGTGTAGGATGTATTAAAATTAGTTATTTTGTAATTTTATTTAAGTCATTTCAAATATACAGCACTACATTAATTTGTTATAACTATTGCTGGGATCCGACAATACATTACAGCTGTGAGCAGTTTGAAATGACATTTTTTCCTTTAGAAATGTAATTTTGCTGTGGCACTGTTATAAACATGGGAGAGATGCGCTACTTTACAGGCATACTAAGGACACCCCCAGGTAAGATATTTTTTTATTGTTTATTGTTTCACTTTAAGCATTATTAAAATCACGGCTCCCGAAAAAACAGCAGTTTTAAAACTTTTTTGCATTGATATATATCCCCTGGGGCAGGACCTGGGTCCCCAAACACTTTTTATGGCAATAACTTGCAAATAAGCCTTTAAAATTAGCACTTTTGATTTTTCACGTTCGCGTCCCATAAACTTTAACGATGTTCATGTTTTCGCACCAATTTTTTGCCTGTTCGCATGTTCTGCTGCGAACCGAACCAGAGGGTGTTCGGCTCATGCCTAATAGCAACCTGTTAAAATTTACAAGAAACTGAATATATGCACATCACTATCAGAGTACAGTAGTGAATTATTACAGTAGAAACAAAACACATACACATAAATTACACTTGAAATGTAGCGCAGGTTCACACCAAAAAAATGCATTCCAGATCTGTTCCGAATGCATTTCTCCATGCACATTTTTAATGCATTTTTGATATGTTTCCAAATGCATTCTTGGTCTTCTTTTTTCCTGTACTGGAGTCCGGTGCGTTTTTGATGCATTTTTTATGTGTTTTACTGCATTCCAGTACAGTCCAGTGCAGGAAAAATACAGCATGTTCTACTTTTTTTTCCAGAACTAGAATGCACTGGAACTGACAGCAGCGGTGGGAACTATGCAATTGGAAAGCATATAACCTACTTTCCATGCATTTTTGATGCACAAAAAAAAAAAAACGCACTGGACTGCATGTGGTTTGAACTGGCCCTTAAACTGAAAAACAATTTACCAAACATTCACTTTAAATTGATTTTCCAGTTTAACTGTAATGTATCCAATCAAGTTATGAACCTCTTAAAACTTAAAATGAATGTTCAACATTAGGAATGAGTAAATCCATATGTCAAAATGGATCAAGTCAAAACCTGGATGGTTCAAAGAAGTAAACTAGTAAAGTGGTCCAAAAGACCACTTAACACTTTACTCCTGGTTTATGAAGAGAGGATTCTTGCCATGTATCACATCAATAAATCAGGAATTAGCATACTTCCTTATTAGATGCTGTTTTGGAGAGTAGACTTGGGGGTTGATTTACTAAAGGCAAAGCCACTTTGCACTACAAGTGCACTGCAAGTGCACTTGGAAGTGCAGTCGCTGTAGATCTGAGGGGGACATGCAAGAAAAATAAAAAACAGCATTTTTGCTTGTACATGATTGGATGATAAAATTAGCAGAGCTTCCCCTCATTTTAGATCTTCCCCTCAGATCTAAAGCCACTGCATTTCGAAGTGCACTTGCAGTGCACTTGTAGTGCAAAGTGGATTTGCCTTTAGTAAATCAACCCCTTGATGTTGAGGGACTTCGCCACAGCTGTGCTCCATAGCCAAAAAATGTGCCCATCCATTTCACCAATGAGGCATATTCATACCTCCTTTATTGCAGTTAAAGTTGTTCTAAAGGCATTCTCTGCATTAAGGTAAAAAACCTTTTGAGTGCAGCCCCCCCCCCCCCCCAATTCCCCAGCTCCCTCTTATAGGTTTAGTGGCACTTTTGGCTCTCTCCCTCCTTATTGGCTCAGGGAAAGCAGTGGGAGTCTTTGGCGATGGGGACGATGCCGAGCCATGCTCTGTGTGTCTATGGACACTCAGAGCCAGCTCAGGAGCGAGCCTGCACAGTGCTCCCACATCAAGTGGCTTGCTATGGTGGGCACTTGGCAGAAGGAGGAGCCAGGAGCACCAGCTGGGGACCCGAGAAGAGGAGGATCGGGGCTGCTCTGTGCAAAACCATTACACAGAGCAAGTATAACATGTTTATTATTAAAAAAAATAAGGATTCACAATCACTTTAAGATGTTCGTAGTGGACTAAATTATATGAATTTGGCTAATATTAAAACATTTAAATTGAAGGAATATACTATAAGGTTGAGATAAAATATTAGCCATGCTGGTCACATATTAATTTTATTTTTTTGTTACAGATGCATGTTTCGACTTTGCATATCTGCAAAAAAGATGGATTTATTTTGTTTAAATATCCTTGTATATATGTTTTTTATGTTGGGAATGTCTAATATAATTTTGAGGGAGCCTAATCAGTAATATATCCCTATATTATATTATAGAACTTAGGACAGAATACAAGCATGTGCATGCTATACCTGTAGATGATTCCCTTGTTGTGGAGGAAAAAGAGACCAATGGCAATCTCAGCAGCATAAAACCTACATAAAAACATAAGTATAGTGAAGAACATGAATGTAACATGGATGTGATTCCATCCCCCCACCCCACCATTTTTTGCAGCTACAACAGCCTCCACTTTTCTGGGAAGGTTTCTCCAAGTTTTCAGGTGGTGTCTGTAGGAATATGTTCTTATACATTCAAGTTATGTATTTGGGAGTTCATGTACTGATGTTGGATGAGAAGACCCGACTCACAGTTGGCATTCCAATTAATCTCAAAGGTGTTCAGTAGGGTTGAGGTCAGGGCTCTCTACAGGCCTATGGAGTTTTTCTTTGCATTTGTCTTTTTGAAGCTTGTTGTGTGCACATGGGCACAGTCATGGTGGAACAGTTCTTCCCCAAACTTTTGCCACAAGGATGGAAGTGCACAACTGTCTAAAATGTCTTTGTATGCTGCTGCACTCCTGAACTTAATCTGGACGGGTGTCCACATACATTTGGCCATATAGTTGTTGGTGTGATGGTTAGATGTCCAGTAACTGTTTGCCATAAGATGTATATCTTTGTGATATTGATTCTGTAGGCAGGTGCAGTCTAGTTTCTCTAATGCAGGTGGTAATCATCCACAGCGGCAATGCGGTTGGAAGAGGGAGTTGAGAGGAATCTAGTTCCTCTATGATCTCCTTGGTCACAAAGAGGCAGCATCCAATTGGATGCTGGATTACCATGTGACTCTGACGGTCATCTTGTGTCAGGTAGAGTCTATTTAAGAACCTGGCTCCCCAGTTTGGTATGCATTTTGCATGTGGCTAGAATAGGAACAGGTCACCCATCTGTCAGGGATAGTGCTTAGCATCAGGGAGAGGTTCCAGACGAGTATGAAATTTGCAGGGACAAGCCATCCTTCCTGGAAGCCTCCCCACTTAGGTACGGACCGGCCAGGCCACATTCTGCTCCCTGAGACAGACGTTGACAGTGCACGTGATACCTACCGCTAGTACTGAACACTGTACATCCTGTGAGTGTACCTGGATAGGTTGTCTTCTCACTGGGCTTGTTGTGCGTTAAATAACTTGTATTTCAGTACAGTTCTGTTCTTGGCAACTGGATTCTGAATGTTTTCTGCCGCTGCTCAATGCTGCACCTATCTACACATCAAGTTCTAGTAAAATCTTCATGATAATTTTTCTATCTACCTTTAATCATGTGTTACTCAAACCATTTTTTTTACATAAAACTGCAAAACAATCATGTTGCCAGGATACTTACATGGCATGGGGCTCCTTGAACTTGCCAACCTGTTGGATGTGATACATCAGGTCCCCGCCATTCACATATTCCATAACAAAATAAAGGCGATCCTAGAGATAGAATTACAATAATTTAGTCCACAGGTAATCTAAATATAGTGGATGCAGAAGAATGCACAATGATATTCCAGATTTCATTTTTTTAAGGCAACTGAAATAGTCCAGTGAAAACTCTTTCTCTACTGCAGGTGGTAATCTTGCCAACTTGCCAACTTGGTGATTTTTTTTATAATATATTAACCTTTGTAAGGTGGTTTGAACTGTTATATTGTGCTCTTTTTGAAGCCAAAAGATAAGGGAGCATTACATGTAAAGCATACCACAGTCTGAAATGTTGAATGAAGCTGTGTGAGGAAATGAGGCCTGTCAAGCAAGGCCAAGACACGTTTCTCCACCATGGTACACTCCACATCATCATCCTGTATAATGACATCCTTCTTCAGAATTTTGATGGCATAGAGTTCATCAGATCCACGCCTCTCAGCCAACATGACCTGAAAATTAGGAACACAAGCAGAATATGAAGAGAAATGAAAGCCCAATGGACACCATTTATCGGTGGAGACTGGACACTGACTTGACTGCTGGAGCCTGGTCCAAGGAATCTCCTTAAAATTAAATAAAGAAAAAGACCAAGATGCTGAAATAAAACCAGTTTGGTCTCTTATATTTTTAGTACTCATTTTAAAAAATGTTGTACTAATTTTAGGAGCTAATTTGTTTTTATTTCAACAGCTTGGTCTCTTGATGTTTTTTAAAACTTACTTTTGTAGTACTTGTTTTAGTAGTCATTTATTTCAATTTTTTTCAGTATGTTTTGCACATTTTCTCTTTGATGCAATTTAATACATGGTTACATTATATGCCCACTTTCTTTATTTTATGTTTTACTATGTATTATGTTTGTATATTTTAACCTTCTCCGATTCAGTGGAGACAACTGAAGTTCATCTGACAAGTATGTGATGTACCAGATTTTGTGGTATATACTTATATGCATATGTAGACATCATTATTATGCTTGCTCTTGTAGCCCTAATGAAGGGGAAGTAGTGTTGCCTCCTTTATGTGTTGGCTGCTTTTATATGCCTTTTTTTTACCAACAATTATAATTTTTTTTAAATCTTTTTATCTGGTTTTGGTCTGGCGCTCCTTTCTGTATTTTTATGGTTTAAGCTACTGTTGGGTGCCCATTGAGGGAAGCCTTGCAGTGCGGGAGTTCAGCTCAGTGTACTGCTGCTTCCCCCCCCCCTATGCAGCTGAGAACAGAGGGAATGTGATCAATGTTTTTTTTATATTTATACAAAAATGTTTTGCCTTTCATTTCTATCTTAAACCGAATAGGTTGTTTTACAAAGTGATCACTTACAATCATTTTAAATATATTGTTTATCAGTTCTATTTGAGTCACTGACCAGAAACATGTATGCATTAGGTGAAGTCAGAAATCTTGCTCTGTATACTTGCTCAGGAAGTATGGAACCCTTTAGACCCCTTTCACACTGGCAGGGTCCAGCCGTTAGCGCTATAGCGCCACTCGTTTTTGAGGCGCTTTAGCGGCGCTGTCTTAGTGGCGCTTTTGCTGTGCTTTTCGGATGCTAGCGGGGCACTTTTTACCCCCCAAAAAAATGGTAAAAAGTCCAGATTTGCGGTGCTTTCAAATTGCTTTTCAGGTGCTTTGGAAGCGCTGCCCATTCATTGCAATGGGCAGGGCGTTTTGGGAGCGCTATTTACAGCGCTCCCCAACCGCCCCAAAGATGCTGCTTGCAGGACTTTTCGTAATGTCCCACAAGCACACCGCCCCAATGTGAAAAGACACACTGCAATGAATGGGAGGCACTTTTCAGGCGCTTTTCAAAGGCTATTTCTAGCACTAAAGAGCCTGAAAACCGCCTCAGTGTGAAAGTAGCCTAAAACTGTCAAAATAACCAGTCAACTAGGATTTTCTAAAGTACAGTTCACCAAGAAAAAAGAGAGAGACAATAATTACCTCAGTATAGTTGCCAGTTCTTTGTTATGAAAACTATTTAAAGTGCAGTTGAAAACATAACAAAACACCCGTTTCAACAACTGGTAGTACAATTTAGGCTGCAGTTGCTGCAATGAATTCTTACTTGCACCTGATGACCAGGATCTCACCAGGTGTGTACCTAGAGCATTTGGCACCCGGGGCAGATCCTATATCAGGCACCCCCCCCAGATGGGCAGGCAGCGCACCGCACATCGACGTCAAGTGATGTTAAGGTAGTATACTAGCAGGTTAGATGATAAAGTGCCAGGTTAGGGTGATATAGAGCAAGGTTAGGGTAATATATTGCCAGGTTAGGGTGATAGGGCCATGTTAGGTGATATAGTTCCAGGTTAGGGTTGTATATAGTGCCAGGTTAGGGTGATATAGTGCCAGGTTAGGGTAATATAGTGCCAGGCTAGGGTGATATAGTGCCATGTTAGATGATATAGCGCCAGGTTAGGGTGGTATATAGAGATAGGTTAGGGTGGTATATAGTGCCAGGTTAGGTGATATAGTGCCAGGTTAGGGTGGTATATAGAGCCAGGTTATGGTGGTATATAGAGCCAGGTTAGGGTGGTATACAGTGCCAGGTTAGGTAATATAGTGCCAGGTTAGGGTGGTATATAGAGCCAGGTTAGGGTGGTATATAGTGCCAGGTTAGGGTGGTATATAGAGCTAGATTAGGGTGATATAGAGCCAGGTTAGGGTGGTATATAGAGACAGGCTAGGGTGGTGTATAGAGCCATGTTAGGGTGGTATAGAGAGCCAGATTAGGGTGGTATATAGAGCCAGGTTAGGTGATATAGAGACAGGTTAGGGTGGTGTATAGAGCCAGGTTAGGTGATATAGAGCCAGGTTATGGTGGTATATAGAGCCAGGTTAGGGTGGTATACAGTGCCAGGTTAGGTAATATAGTGCCAGGTTAGGGTGGTATATAGAGCCAGGTTAGGGTGGTATATAGTGCCAGGTTAGGGTGGTATATAGAGCTAGATTAGGGTGATATAGAGCCAGGTTAGGGTGGTATATAGAGACAGGCTAGGGTGGTGTATAGAGCCATGTTAGGGTGGTATAGAGAGCCAGATTAGGGTGGTATATAGAGCCAGGTTAGGTGATATAGAGACAGGTTAGGGTGGTGTATAGAGCCAGGTTAGGTGATATAGAGCCAGGTTAGGGTGGTATATAGAGCCAGGTTAGGTGATATAGTGCAAGGTTAGGGTGGTATATAGTGGCAGGTTAGGGTGATATAGTGCCAGGTTAGGGTAATATAGTGCCAGGTTGGGTAAAATATAGTGCAAGGTTAGGGTGGTATATAGAGCCAGGTTAGGGTGATATAGTGCCAGGTTAGGGTAATATAGTGACAGGTTGGGTAAAATATAGTGCCAGGTTAGGGTGGTATATAGAGCCAGGTTAGGGTGATATAGTGCCAGGTTAGGGTACTAAAGTGCCAGGTTAGGGTGTTATATAGATCTAAGTTAGAGTGGTATATAGAGCTAGGTTAGGGTGGTACAGTATATAGAGCTAGGTTAGGGTGGTATATAGAGCCAGGTTAGAGTGGTATATAGAGCCAGGCTAGGTGATATAGAGCCAGGTTAGGGTGGTATATAGAGTCAGGTTAGGGTGATATATAGAGCCAGGTTAGGGTGTTATATAGAGACAGGTTAGGGTGGTATATAGAGACAGGTTAGGTCTGCATATAGTGACAGTGTGCACTGCTCAGTCACTTACAGCATTTCAGGTGATGAAATTCCCAGGCTGATGAGATGACAGGGGAGTTACAGACTGCTTTCCCCGCAACGCTGGGCTCTGGGGTGATTTGATCAACTTTTTACAAAGCTGCGATGACAGGGAAAGTGCAGGGGCCCCACATGCACCCGGGGTCCCTGGGCAGTGCCTGACACCCCCCCCCATGAGTGTCACCCAGGGCGGACTGCCCCCCCTGCACCCCCCTTGGTACGCCACTGGGTCTCACATAGCTGTGGATGAATGCTGGCCATTTTCTCTACACAGAACTAAGATCAGAAAGTGGGGTAAAAAGAGGGATCAGAGCAAGGACCTCTCCAATAATGTCCTGCCTCTTTAACAAAAACAACGGACTATTGCGGTACCATGAAAAAAGACTTGAATTAAAAAAGCATACATTTATTTCAAAACATGATAAAAAAGTCCCATAAGGGACATCAATTGTACATATTCATAACATGACATGCATAGACAATAATAATTGTTTTACAGCATTGTTGATACTAGGTTGGTATGGCTAATGCCCACACAGATATATGGACAGAAATTGTATGGTGTGATACTTGCAGACGTGACCTCTATGTTTCGCGGTCACAGCCGCTTCTTCAGGAGGCGTCTAACAGTATATAGTCTGTGAGGGTGAAGAATAATACAGTATCAACATAGTAAAAAACATACATGGTTTTACAAAGAGTACATAGTTAATATTGGAGAACATATTTGAAATTTGAAGTTTAAAAATTGCACTCACCAAACTATAACCATAACGATTCTCTGGAGCGATATTTGTGAGACGCCCTCACGAGGCGTTCCCCCGGGGGCGGGCCAGGGAGGCAAATTAAGGTAATGCTATTGTGAGAAATTCAATGGGATAAGGTTTTAAACAATCAAACGGTATGTCTGAATGAAGAGCACCCGGGAGTGTTGGGGTGGGGGTGAAGGGATGGAAGCGGTGCCAAGGAAAATGGCTGGAAAGGAAGGGGGGGGGAAAGAGGGGGGAAAAAGGGAGAAAAAAGAAGGGGGGGGGGAGGGGGGGTTTGGAAGGGGCAGAAGGGGAAGGGAGGAGGAAAAGGAAAGAGGAGGACAAGGGAAGGAAAGGGGGGAGAAGGGGGGGAGGGGGGAAGGGACAGGGACGGTAGTGGGAGTGGGGAGAGGGGGAGGGAGGGAGGGGGAGAAGGAGCGGGGAGAGGGGGGAAAAAGAGGGAGAAGGGAAGGGGCAGAGGAGGGGTGAGGGGAGGGGGGGGAAAGGGTGAGGGGGAAGAAAAGGGGGGAAAGGGAGGGGGAGGGAAAGGGAAAGGAAGAGGGACGGAAAGAGGAAGGGTGGGGAAGAGGGAAGGGAGAGGCGGGAGGGAACAAGGGAAGGGGGAAAAAAGAGAAAGTAGAGAGGAGGGAAGAAAGGAAAAGAACGGGATGGGGAAGGGAGAAGGAAAAGGGGGGGGGGGAGAGAGGAAAAAAGGGAAGGGGGTGGGGAAGGGGAAAGGGAGTGAGGGGTGTGGAATACAGCAAGTATCCCTATGTACCTGGTTGAGAAACACACAGAATTAACAGAGGGAGAGTTAAAGATGGTAAAGAAGTTTTTACCTATCATTGTTATAATAAGACCCAGACCTAAAGGCTGCTGACACCCAGATTAACGTGAGTGGCCAAAACGCCACGCCGTATCGTCGCGAGGAATCACTATAAGGGATATAAATCCATAGAGGAAATGTTAACAACGGATGATAAGAGTAGACACACATGGTAGACTCTTTTTAGTGTTTAGCAGGAGGGGGGATGCCACACAAAGGTGATGGGTAATCCCGTCCTGCATGGAGAATGTACAGTAAGTACTTACAGGGTTTCCAGGTAGCGTTGGTGCGGTGCTGGGTGTCCGTCAGAAGCTGTGAGCAGCTGGGTCTGGGCATCTTAAATGCCTCCAACCCGGAAGTTCAACGGCGGAAAGAACCGTCGCATATACTTCCGGGTCCGATCCTCCACTATTGCGCAGGCGCGGGCACTACGTCCGGCGCAGGCGCATAGCTCAACATTGACCAGTGCAAAAGCACTGGTCGAAATGAAGCGGCAGCTGAGCTCAAAATAGCCCAGGCCACCGCCGGAGGAACGCAAGCCCGCCACAGGGGGAGAATAAACTCCTCACATCCCCTCAGAGCAGAGTGGCAGGTGCAATTGAATAATCATTTGGGTGCACATAGTGTTTCAAAGTAGTAAACTGGGAGGGGGGAGCGGTGCATGGTCTCCAGCAGCGGGAACGCCCACAGCTGCGGAGGCATGCATCGCAGCCCGTCCCAGGGCAGTGTACAGCAATTACAATCTAAATATACATAACTTTAACTTGAACAGCAAGTCATCTACTGGAATAATGAAGTCAGCCACAAACAGAAACATTAAAAAACATTGACTATATATATAAAGAGTCCACTGGTATATAGTCCTAAGAAAAAAACCTGAAGTCTGATAAAGTTCAAAGGGTTTTTCTGAATGCGATAATTGATGTGGTTTGTTATATGAATATACACACAAACGATTTTTTATATTTATTATTAATTTATTGTTTTTGGAGATCCCTTATATATAAGTGGTTGGGTCACGGCAGGGGCTGGGGAAAAGAAAGAACAAGTTATGACTGGATTATTCAAGGAAGTATTTATATGAATGTGTCTCATTAATGCCAGGAGGGACACATGCATTAAGTCGCTCAATCCACAAGGATTCACGTCTTAAAATTTCGCGGTCCCAGTTGCCCCCGCGGGGGTCTTCCGGGACAACGTCTAATACTGTAAACCGGATATAGTCCAAATTGAAACGGTGATAGATGCCAATATGGCGGCCTACGGTGGTAAGCTTGCCATTCGTAGAAGCGTATAGGTGATCCCCCAGTCTCTGCCGTAGCTCTCTAATTGTTTTCCCCACATAAAAGGCGCTACACGCGCAAGTCATGAGGTAAATGACTCCACGTGTGCCACAATGGGCCGAGTGTTTGGGGACAAACACTTCACCATTAGGAAGTAAAAAGTGTTGTCCTTCTTGGATCCACGGGCAATGTGGACAGTTGCCACATTTGTATGTACCTCTGGGTTCCGATGGACCAGGGGAAGGAATCCTGTAATGACTATGTGTTAGTCTATCCCTTAAAGAAGTGGCCCTTTTGAAGACCAGGTCAGGGGTGGGTTTGATGTATTTTTTAAGGACGTGGTGGTCGGTTAAAATATGCCAATGATTTGACAATATTTTTCGTAATTGCTGGTGGTGGGTGGAGAATTTAGTAATAATCTTGGTCGTATAAGGTTGTTTAGGACGTGGGGGGCCGTATAGTAATGTTTGTCGGTCTAAGGCCAGAGCCTTGTTGAAAGCTTTTCTCAGTACGGTACGTTTATAGCCTCTCGCCAACAATCGTGTGCGGAGAGCATTAGCCTGTTTGTAGAAATCCCCGTCCTCTGTGCAGTTTCTTCTCAGTCTGAGATACTGAGCGAAGGGATACTGCGAACCAGAGGACGGGGATGGAGACTAGAGGCGTGCAACAAGGTGTTGCCTGCGGTGGGTTTGCGATAGAGGTCCGTGGTTAGGTGACCGGTGGAATCCTTAGTAATCAAGACGTCTAGGGAATGGGATGCTTAGTCTGTCATAGGAAAAGGTGAAATGGAGGTTGAAAGAGTTACTGTTTAACTCTGCAATAAATGTCTGTAAAAGTTGCTCGGTGCCTGTCCAAATGACCAAGAGGTCATCAATGAACCTAAACCATCCTAAAACATGGTCCAAGAATGGTTCCATAAGGTCATCACTGAAGACCATTCGTTCCCAACCACCAAGGTATAGTTCGTGTATGAGGGGGCACAGGATGTGCCCATTGCAACGCCTTGAATTTGAAGATACATTTGATCCATAAATAAAAAATAATTTCTGGTCAAAATAAATTCTAAGAGTTTTAAGATGAAGGTGTTGTGGGCCAGGTATGATGGTCTTGTTCCATCAGAAAGGAGCCAGCCATCCGGACCGCCCTGCTCGTGGGGGATGCTTGAGTACAAGGCCTCAACATCAATAGCCACGAGGAGGGCGTCCGGAGGGATCTGGATCCCCTCGATGTGTTTCAACAGGTCGGTTGTGTCCCTGATGTAAGAAGGTAGTCTCATGACATGAGGTAAAAGAAAAGTATTCACCAATTTGCTGGCGTTTTCCGTTAGGGAACCCTTCCCAGAGACAATAGGTCGACCTGGATCTCCAAAAACAATAAATTAATAATAAATATAAAAAATCGTTTGTGTGTATATTCATATAACAAACCACATCAATTATCGCATTCAGAAAAACCCTTTGAACTTTATCAGACTTCAGGTTTTTTTCTTAGGACTATATACCAGTGGACTCTTTATATATATAGTCAATGTTTTTTAATGTTTCTGTTTGTGGCTGACTTCATTATTCCAGTAGATGACTTGCTGTTCAAGTTAAAGTTATGTATATTTAGATTGTAATTGCTGTACACTGCCCTGGGACGGGCTGCGATGCATGCCTCCGCAGCTGTGGGCGTTCCCGCTGCTGGAGACCATGCACCGCTCCCCCCGCCCAGTTTACTACTTTGAAACCACTATGTGCACCCAAATGATTATTCAATTGCAACTGCCACTCTGCTTCTGAGGGGATGTGAGGAGTTTATTCTCCCCCTGTGGCGGGCTTGCGTTCCTCCGGCGGTGGCCTGGGCTATTTTGAGCCTCAGCTGCCGCTTCGTTTCGACCAGTGCTTTTGCACTGGTCAATGTTGAGCTATGCGCCTGCGCCGGAACGTAGTGCCCGCGCCTGCGCAATAGTGGAGGATCGGACCCGGAAGTATATGCGACGGTTCTTTCCGCTGTTGAACTTCGGGTTGGAGGCATTTAAGATGCCCAGACCCAGCTGCTCACAGCTTCTGGCGGACACCCAGCACCGCACCAACGCTTACCTGGAAACCCTGTAAGTACTTACTGTACATTCTCCATGCAGGACGGGATTACCCATCACCTTTGTGTGGCATCCCCCCCTCCTGCTAAACACTAAAAAGAGTCTACCATGTGTGTCTACTCTTATCATCCGTTGTTAACATTTCCTCTATGGATTTATATCCCTTATAGTGATTCCTCGCGGACGATACGGCGTGGCGTTTTGGCCACTCACGTTTAATCTGGGTGTCAGCAGCCTTTAGGTCTGGGTTCTTATTATAACAATGATAGGTAAAAACTTCTTTACCATCTTTAACTCTCCCTCTGTTAATTCTGTGTGTTTCTCAACCAGGTACATAGGGATACTTGCTGTATTCCACACCCCTCACTCCCTTTCCCCTTCCCCACCCCCTTCCCTTTTTTCCTCTCTCCCCCCCCCCCCTTTTCCTTCTCCCTTCCCCATCCCGTCTTTTCCTTCTTCCCTCCTCTCTCCCTTCTCTTTTTTCCCCCTTCCCTTGTTCCCTCCCGCCTCTCCCTTCCCTCTTCCCCACCCTTCCTCCTTTCCGTCCCTCTTCCTTTCCCTTTCCCTCCCCCTCCCTTTCCCCCCCTTTTCTTCCCCCTCACCCTTTCTCCCCCCCTCCCTCACCCCTCCTCTGCCCCTTCCCTTCTCCCTCTTTTTCCCCCCTCTCCCCGCTCCTTCTCCCCCTCCCTCCCTCCCCCCTCTCCCCCACTCCCACTACCGTCCCTGTCCCTTCCCCCCTCCCCCCCTTCTCCCCCCTTTCCTTCCTTGTCCTCCTCTTTCCTTTTCCTCCTCCCTTCCCCTCTGCCCCCTTCCAAACCCCCCTCCCCCCCCTTCTTTTTTCTCCCTTTTTCCCCCTTCTTTCCCCCCCCCTTCCTTTCCAGCCATTTTTCCTTGGCACCGCTTCCATCCCTTCACCCCCACCCCAACACTCCCGGGTGCTCTTCATTCAGACATACCGTTTGATTGTTTAAAACCTTATCCCATTGAATTTCTCACAATAGCATTACCTTAATTTGCCTCCCTGGCCCGCCCCGGGGGAACGCCTCGTGAGGGCGTCTCACAAATATCGCTCCAGAGAATCGTTATGGTTATAGTTTGGTGAGTGCAATTTTTTAAACTTCAAATTTCAAAATATGTTCTCCAATATTAACTATGTACTCTTTGTAAAAACCATGTATGTTTTTTACTATGTTGATACTGTATTATTCTTCACCCTCATAGACTATATACTGTTAGACGCCTCCTGAAGAAGCGGCTGTGACCGCGAAACGTAGAGGTCACGTCTGCAAGTATCACACCATACAATTTCTGTCCATATATCTGTGTGGGCATTAGCCATACCAACCTAGTATCAACAATGCTGTAAAACAATTATTATTGTCTATGCATGTCATGTTATGAATATGTACAATTGATGTCCCTTATGGGACTTTTTTATCATGTTTTGAAATAAATCTATGCTTTTTAATTCAAGTCTTTTTTCATGGTACCGCAATAGTCCGTTGTTTTTGTTAAAGAGGCAGGACATTATTGGAGAGGTCCTTGCTCTGATCCCTCTTTTTACCCCACTTTCTGATCTTAGTCATATTTAGGATGATGGTACCCAAATGTATGTTTAACCCTTCTGTAAACCATGTGGCATACCCATAAATTCTAATATAGTGTGGTGGATAACACACCCGGATCCTCGGATCCATATTTTCCCAACTTGCCTTCGGGTTTCCCCCCCCCCTCCCCTTTGCCACTTGCTTAATTGATGCTATATTTCCAATTTATGGTTACTTCTGGTTTTGGAGCAGCCGCTTAGCTAACTAAATTACCTGTATTGAGTATTCCTTGTCTATGGTCCAGGTTCTTTTCTGTTGTCTTGTATATTTTTAGTCATGGATGTTTTTGGGTACTGCCTGGGGGGATTTCATGTCCACCATACAGGCAGGATGTTTAGCCAATCAACAGCTAGAGGACGAAACCAAAACGTTCCTAGATAGGCTGTTTAATCTCCTAAAGAAAAAAATCCCATCTACACTGGCATATCCAGTATTTGAATATACATCACTGCAAAAGTCTGTCCCCTCGGACTCCGAGTCCAACTATTCCCCACTATTAAAGATCCCTCTGCGGATTTCAAAAAATCCTGGGAAAATACGTTAACTAAATGTTAGCATTGAACTCATGTCAAAGCTGACGGCCCAGTATCGCTCTGACATGATGTCTCTTGATGCAGAGATTGATAGACTTTTGAATCAATTTCCCAACATTCAAGAGTCAGGTTCTTTCACCAATAAATGGAAGGAAATACGAGACAAAATTGAAGGCCTTAACAAAGACATTATAATTAAAAAACAAAGAAAATTTTCCCAGGATAAATTGGCATTCACGGAGGGCTATGCATACAAATGGTCTGGGAAATCATCTTCTTACAAACATAAACGTCAAAATCGACAATTTTCAGCCTCAATGGCAACAGATTATACGGAATCTGATTCATCAATATCCTCTGTATCCTCACAGATCACTACCCGCCCCACCTTACCACGAGCCACCAGGCGCCCCTCGCAAGAGGTCCTCTCACTGGTGACAACCCACCACTAAACACCCTAAAAAAGGAAAACAACACGGCAAAGCATTAAAAACACCACAAACGCCCAGGCCAGGGTGGACAGACCCCCTCCACGGGCTCTCTCCACTCTACCCTACACAACATTATCCCTAAACTCCTACAACCGAACATCCAAACACTCCTATCACAGCCCGGTTTTTTAGTACAACCAGGTCCGGAGCCCTCCAAACAAGGGAATCTGGACATGTTTGTGCAGAAGACCCCAACCCCAAGCACGTCCCACGAGTAATCACCCCCACTAACGGACAATGAATCTCACTCCCTGAACATCATAAATCTCACATCTTACCGGCTGACTCCGGAGGAGGAACAGGTCCTTCATTTGGGCCTAGGTTTCTGTCCCTCGGAACCAATCGATATATATGAGACTATCAAAGATCTTTACCTGTTTGCCCGTAAATTGACTTTCAATTACATGTTTGATCCCGACCGCAACGTGCCAACCTGGAAAAGCAACTAGCCGAAAGGACCAAAAATTTCACAATAGCAGAGTCCAGAGCACTAAGAGATCTCATGCTACTCCTTGACGAGGGAATGGTTGAGTCGGACCCCTCAGATCGGCAACTCCGACCCCCTCCCTA
The DNA here is from genome assembly GCF_042186555.1 of Aquarana catesbeiana. Taxonomy (NCBI): domain Eukaryota; kingdom Metazoa; phylum Chordata; class Amphibia; order Anura; family Ranidae; genus Aquarana; species Aquarana catesbeiana. Next base: position 143,793,376 of record NC_133333.1, read on the forward strand.
TTTGTCAAACGATCAGTACCTCCCAACCCAAACATTCCATCCCCAAAACTCCTATAAAAATAAAGTCCAAAGCTTTTCCTGATTTACTGACCTGCCCCTCCATCTGGGCTTTTTTGCATGAATGTATTCTTTCTCTTAAAAAAGAACGATGGCAAACATCACCCTCCAATCTGACCCGACA